>NW_006267371.1:148258-203777 GCF_000300575.1 Agaricus bisporus var. bisporus H97 | reverse complement strand
GTGTATTCCTATATTTTCGAGGTTGGGGAGTTCGAATATCTAATTAGATTCTTTGTTGGATGAGATTCTAATGAGATATGGCACATTTAACATATGATAAACACAAAATTGCGCTGTAGCTCCTCGGATATTGATCAGATAGTAAATCTAAAGTCAGATTCGGATTCCTGGACCTTGAAAACATATATTTGCACTCTTTAATCATCAAAATCGGCACAGTAACCAGTAGAAAACATGTCATTCTTGTCATGTTTTTCTATATCTCCATAACTGGTATGTTTTCCGACAATGACATACATATAAACTTATGTTCTTTTAATATTCTAAGATTTGTCGTGATTTTTCCATAATTTTCCGGTGAGTAGAGCAGGCTCTACGACGAGTCTATCTGCAGTTGACAATGACTCCCCCACCCCATGATGGAATCTTGATATCTCCATAACGGGTATGTTTTCTGACAAAAACATACATATAGACTTATTTCTTTTTAATATTCTAAGATTTGTCGTGATTTTTCCGGAATTTTATGAACAGTAGATCAAGACATACAGCATACTGTTCTTATAATGCTGTGATGCTTGCCTTGTTATCTGACTTATGAGCTTATGAGATCCTGTTTGACTTATGAAACTTTGTCTGACTTGTGGTTTAACCTTTGGTCTGACTTATGAAATGTCCTGTGCTTATGTTTTCTTTGTATCCAACTTATGAATTTATGATAAACTTATGAACTAATGTGTGACTTATGTGTAACTTCTTGTCTGGCTTATGAAAAATTATGAACTTATGCTATTTTGGAGACTTATGTGCCTTAAGTTGGTCTTTATAAGGCAAGCATAAGGCAACTTTTTCATAAGTTTGCATAAGTTGTGTGACTTTTTGCTGATGAATCTTCAAATATGAAGTCGACGTGATGGGAGAGTGAGCAATGGGGATGTTCGGGCTCGGGAATAGTCACCGAACGTGCTTGAGCACGAACGCAATTTCGGCGGGGGAGGGGACGCGGGAGGCAGCAATACAGATGCCGTTGCCTTCGACTGAAGCATGAGTGAGAATGACGTCAGACTTTATTTCGTGGCACGATCAAAGGCGCGCTATGGATATGGCAATCAAAAGAGAGAAGCGCGACAACAGGCGCCGAACCATCCACCAGGCACGTCAACTCGATGACGAGCAAATTATCGAAATCCCCTCTTCCTCTGAATGAATTGTACAACGGAAAGAGACATTAATACTATTAGCGGACCTAAACAATCTGCACCACGGTCATTACAATACTTAACAATTCTATCATTCAATGCGCATAAGAGTTGGGAAACCACCTCTATCGTTTTGGATAAATGTGCCGGATATGTGGACATCATAATGTTCCAAGAGCCGGGGTGGAAGGGTGTGAGGAGGCAACCATCTACCAAGAACAAGAAGGGCGACGTGGCGTGCGGCCCTCCTTTACACAGTTCGTGGCGTCCTTTCACGGAAGCTTTCGATAATAGAGATGAATCCAGAGCAGCCAGGCGGGTGCTTACATACATCAACAGACGACTGGATGTTTTCAAACCACAACTCCGGTCAGACATCCTCAAACATTGTGACGTATCATTAGTCACTTTGCACATTCCTCAGCCTCGTAGGGGCATACCCCACGAGTTCAACATCCTCAATGTCTACAATGATGGGGAAACACATGTGGCGGTGCATGAACTTAGATGGATCATGGAATCTTTGCCACGGATATCGTTGTGCGCAGGAGATTTCAACATCCAAGATAGTACATGGGACGCTCCTTGACCTCTTACCACTACCTTCCTCTTTTGGAAGTTTCAGTGCTAGTCGTCTAGTCGTAGCAATATACACAGTATCATGCCCGCTCAGCACAAGAAACAGTCCGCACCGGCCCCTACGCCACACCCGTCCCGTCCCCCGTCTCAGGCGCCGTCACCGCCCACCAATCCGACCGCCGCTCGTCTCACCGTCTCTGACGTTGAGACTCTTCTCAATCCCCAGTACTCTATCACTGGGATGATGACTCTCGCCAACTGGTCGCTCGACTCGCAGGAGAATAGAGCTATCATGGACGCTGTCCACAACCGGGGCATTGCCCCTGCGGTCGCCATCGCCAACGCAGAGGCCTCTGCACTTGCCAAAGGTAAAGTCAAAGGGCCCTCTGGCCAATCTCCTGGGATAGGAGCAGCCCCTCCGGCTGTCAACACTCCGCCCAGCGTCCCTCCTCCTCCCCCTCGTGTGCCGACGCCTCCGCCGCCAGTACCCATTCGTCCCCCTTCCCCTCCTCGCGCACCGTCGCCTTCGGCCTCGGTGCTCTCCTCGAAGCGCCCCATCTTGCCGGGGTCTTCCTCCTCCGGTCCCTCTGTCGCTGCTGTTTCAGTATGCGGCAGTGACGACTCATCTATGGCCCTCAATTACGAGGATGCCACTACCCCCTGTCCTGCCTCTCCTGCAGATGAGGAGCATTTGGACAGCAAAGAAAGCAAAGAGGTTATCCTCAACGCTATCAGCACCGCTCTGGGCTTCTTCCAAGCATTCGCTAAACCTGATTGGAAGACTATTGTCCTCGACGTCTTCCCCACACTCATGGACGACAACCTCAATGCCGTTCACAAATATTTCAATAGGAAAGTACCCGAATTCCGTTCTCTCCTTCCCCCAGCAGTTGAAGCGCCTGCATCCGCAGTCGACGCACCTGCTCCTCGTGTAAATCTGCGGGACGCACAGCCACCCGCTGAGTCATCAAAGGCGAAGCCTCCGAAGAAGAAAGTTCGGGTCGATCCGGCCCCACTTTCTGACGTCACTCCCTCGGCAACGGCCCCACTCATGGAAGTGGATGAGCCGGCCGCTCCACCTCCAGCGTCTGGGAAGGCGCCCACCAAACCCCTTCCCATCCCAAGTTCCAAGCGCGCGCCTCCTCCCTCTAGCACCCCTTCAGTCTCGTTCCGCGCTCCTTCGGCGCCTCGCAAGAGACGCCAAGGCAAGCACACTGCACACGGCGCGAAGCGCCGTGCTATTATCCTGACACCGCCAGCTGACTCCCCGGTCACTGCGGCCTCATTCACACCCGAGGTTATTAATAGCCTCAACAAGCTCATCAAAAATGACATCAAGTCTGATGTCATTCTCACCCACTCCTCGGTTGAAGGCAACGGCATTTGCATTGCCGCCTCCCGCGTCCCTTCCCCCGCCGAAGTTTCTTTCGTGCTCAAGCACGTTCGGCGAATCTTCCCGAGCCCGAACATCCCCATTGCTCACTCTCCCATCACGTCGACTTCGTACTTGAAGATCGTCGACATCCCACACGTGCCCGCTTCCTCTAAAGAGTGGGCGCTCAAGCAACACGAGGCGTTCATTAGCGCTCTCAATAAATCCCTGGTCGGCGCCTCGCTGGCCAAATTGATCAAGCACAAGCCGCGCTTCATGCACGCCTCCCCTCATTCCGACTCATGCTGGGCATGGGTCGACATCCATGACACGGTGTCGGGCAGCAATGCTCGCACTTACATTTCCAAGTTTGTGTCCATCAGCGGCACGAACTGTCAGATCAAGGGCGCTCGCCCTCATTCCGGCTCTGTTAGGGCGACTGTGACTGAGATGTCACAGGTCACACCTGAACTTAAGAACTATAGAGGAAAGTGACAAAAGTTATATTAGGTGTGAACCTAAGAGAACTCGACAGAGTCTTCTACAAGTTTCTACCTACTTTATATACCTAGACTACGGCGCACAGACCAACTACCCTAGGTAACTTTATTTATATACTGACATGTGAAAAGAAGTACGTATGAGAAAATAAACTAATTATACATTTGACATGAGAAAAGAAGAGTGGAGTAAGAAGTAAGTAAACACAAGTACATTGATCATAAAAACGTCAACAACACCAAACAAACCATAAAAGTGTCCACAGGTACAAACAACTATCTAAGGACGTAACCTTTCGTACCAATCCCTGCCGAAGTATGTTGCCATTACTTCTCCACACGGGCACATCGTAAAGAACCGGACCGGTTCCCAACGACGGAAGTCCGGGTTATTCCATCGCTGCAACATCCAGGGTCTCTCCAATACTTCGTCCCACATTATCAACGTCACTCTTCCACACACTACGCACCTATGATCCTCTAACCTCCATCCGTCTGGTCGGGGTTCTCTTCCGATAGCCACCGCTGCTCTCCTCCACTGTACTTGCTCCGCATGGTTCGGAGGTAGGAAAGAAAAGATAAGATCAATGAGCTCAATTGGTAAATCTGTAGCTTGCGCCATTTTAGCAGTATGCCGATAGTTTAGCCTCCGTCGAACTGTAGCAGCAGAGGGAAATTATTACATAATAAAATATGTGACAGATGTGACAGCGTGACGCCGTGACATTCTGGCAAAGTTCTAACAGTACCCCCTCCTTAAAGTCGGCTCCTCCGGAGACGACCCTTCAAGACCTCCACGTTCGCCAATTTCGTTCCAACTTCTTAAGATATTCGGCATCAAACTGTTTGTCATCCCATCCGAATAAAGTCTTGGCTGTAAATCGATTAGGTAGTTCCCTTTCTTGGAACCCAGTGTCACGTAGAACGTGCTGTATCCTATTGAGTTCCCCATAGAGTTGGTGGAATTCAGTAATCAATTCTTTGGCGTTAGCCAAGTTTTCCTCGGGTTCCCACGAGTCTGCTTCTGCCGTATACCCTTTCCATCGTACTAAGTACCGCTTCTTTCCGCGGAGCCATTTGGCGTTAAGGATTTTCTCCACTTCCCACTCCTGTTCTCCTTCTATTTCTACGGCCGGTGCCGGTCTACTTCCTTGTCCATCCACTTGTTCTCGATATAGTACTATTCGGCTGACATTAACCACCGGATGAATCCGAATAGATCGGGGAAGATCTATTTCCACTGCGTTGGGGGAAATGATCTTCTTGATGGTATATGGTCCGATGAACTTTTCCGTAAGTTTCCGGGTAGGTCGTCCCTGGATTTGAAGGTCCCGGGTAGCCAATAGAACTTTATCTCCTACTTTGTACTTAACCGCTTCTCCTCTGCTTCTATCCGCATACCTCCGCATGTCGTCTTGTGCCTTTTTTAGGGCCGCTTGAGTTTCCTCGTGTTGAAGTTTCATGCGGTCCGCAAAGTCCGCTGCCGCCGGGTGATTGCCTTGTCGTCGAAGATCAAAGCCAGTTCTTGGATGTCTTCCCACGTTGACCATAAATGGAGTTTCCTTTGTTGATGATTGTTCTTTATTGTTATAGGAAAACTCTGCCGTTGCTAGCCAATCAGGCCAATCAGTTTGTCTGTGATCAACAAATGATCGGAGGTATTGCTCTAGTTCTTGATTGGTTCGTTCGGTTTGGCCATCCGTCTGTGGGTGAAACGCCGTAGATAACCTAGTGTCGATTCCCAACATTTTATTCAACTCCTTTGTAAAGTCTGCAGCAAATTGCGGTCCCCTATCTGAGATCACCGTTTCTGGTAATCCATGCAACTTCCATACGTGATCCCTGAACAGCTTAGCTAGTCCTAGCGCTGATGTCGTTTCCGTAGTTGGGATGAAGTGAGCCATTTTACTGAATCGATCACACACTACCAGAATTGAGTCCATTCCCTGTGACTCTGGTAATTTTACTATGAAGTCGACGGATACGTCGGCCCATGGTTTGGTGGGAATAGGGTTCAGCATTAATTTTCCTGCCGGCGGTGTTGGTCGATTCTTGTTTCGTTGACATTGGTCGCATCCCTCTACGTACTTCTGGACTTGCTTAGTGACGCCTGGCCACCAGTAATTGCGTGTTACCATTTCTACTGTCTTCCATTGTCCTCCGTGTCCAGCAATGGGAGTATCGTGATGTAGTCGAATGATCTTGGTCCTTAACGTCTCATCTTTCGGCACATAGACTTTTCCTTCCTTCAGTACTAATCCCTCCTCTAACTTCCACTCGTCTCCCCTCAATGACTTCACCTTTGCTCGCTTCATTTCTTCTACCGCTTTTACCACATCATCTTCTCTTGCTTTAGATTTTCTGATTTCCTCTAATATTCCTTCTTCCTCGGCATTGATTAACATATGACCTTCTTCCATTGCTCGAATTGCAAAGTATTCTGGTTTTAACAAGGTTTGATCTTTGTTATCATCCTTTGTTCCTTGTTCGAAATCAGGTCTTCTGCTCAAAGCGTCTGCCTTCCCCATTGTTTTTCCTGGACGGAACTTTAATTCGAAATTAAATCTAGATAGATATAAGGCCCATCTGGCCTGTCGTCGATTTAGTTGTTGGGCTTTCGCGAAGTATTCTAGATTGCGATGATCTGTCCAAATTTCGAACTTATGTTTCGCCCCTTCCAGGAAATGTCTCCATTCTTCTAAACACCGCATAATCCCCAGCATCTCCCTATCGTGAATGTCGTAGTTTCGTTCCGTCTCCGTCATTGATTTGGAGATGTATGCTACCGGTCTCCACTTTCCGTCTTCACATTTCATTGCTAACTCTCCGCCCGTGGCGTAAGCCGATGCATCAGATTCCACCTTTAGCTCTTTATCCAATTCTGGGGCTACTAGGATTGGATGTGATGTGAATCTTGCTTTTAGCGTACCAAAGGCCTCCTCTTCTTCATCTCCCCAACTCCATTTCTTGTCTTTTTTAGTCAATGCGTGTAATGGTTTTGCAATACTGGCGAATTTTTCAATGAACCGTCGATAGTAATTTGCCAGTCCCAAGAATTTTTGTACATCTTTAACGCATTTTGGAGTCGGCCACTCTACTACGTCTTTCACTTTCCTTTCCTCCATCTTGATTCCGTTTCTCCCTATTATACATCCCAAAAACCCCATTTCACTTCGTTTCCATTCACATTTTTCTGGTTTTGCAAATAAGTCATTGTCCATCAACCTCTGCAACACTTCTTCCACCACCTTATCATGTTCTTCTTCGTCGTCTGTTCCTATCAAAATATCGTCAATGAATACAGCCACTTTTCCAGTATTTACTAAGTCCCTAAAAAGTTCGTTCATCATAGTCTGAAAAGTAGCAGGCGAATTTGTAAGTCCAAAAAACATAACAGTGGGTTCAAAGGCCCCCATGAAAGTAGTAAAAGCTGCCTTCCACTCGTCTCCTTCTTTTATCCTAATGTTATTATAACCCCATCGTAAATCTATCTTAGAGAATAATCGTTTACTACCCATAGTGTCTATAAGTTCAGAAATTAAAGGTAAAGGATAATTGTTCTTAATTGTCCAATCATTCAAAAATCGATAGTCCTGTACCATCCGCTTCTTTCCATCTTTCTTCGGCACAAAAAATACCGGTGAGGTTTGGGGAGATTTCGAAGGCCTAATATACCCCTTTCGGAGTTGGTCCTTGATGAATGCTTGGACTTCTTCTCTTTCGTTTGGCGATAAGGGGTATATTTTCCCTTTCTTGGGTTTGAAATCTTCCTTTAATTCGATAGCATGATCCCATGGTTTCCTAGTAGGCATTCTTTCTGATTCCTTTTGTTTGAATACTTTAAGGAACTTGTGGAACCGTCTTGGTACCACTTGCTCTACTGAGTCTATGCTTCGAATTTCTTCTTCTTCCGGCATCTCTTCTGTCATTCCTCTTACCCACATCTCTAGTTGTCCTTCTTCCTCTCTACTTCTATTTTTCCTTTGGGCGCTTATTCGTTTAGGACGTACCTGTCCAGCCCCCGCTTGTCCCGCGGTGGCTGTCTTGCTGTTATCTTCTTCTAGACGTTCTGCCTTTTCCCCATTTAATCGGTCAGCCACGTCACCGGGTGATTGCGCCCACCCCTCAGCTTTCTCTTTGGGTTGTTGTGCCAACCCCTCAGCTCCACCATTAGCACGCCTGTTACGTGCCAATTCCCTGGCGAATGCCGCCTCGACTCCTAGTGCGATTCCTTCGATGATGTTCCTGGGAGTGGTGAATCTCCCTACTGCCTTGTTCACCCGTTCGTATCTTTCTTCCTCATCTCTGATTTCTTTTTGCTCCTCTTCATACGCTTCTATCTTGGCCATAGTTGGCCCTTCCTCTTCGTCATCACTTCCTTCATATGGCATCCCAAATTCGTCTAAGGCTATTTCCTCCATTGCTGGGCATTTGTGTTTGCTCAGCAAATGTTCCGACGTTTGGGTTCCACACTCCTCGCATCTATACTGCAACACCGTTCCCCAATTTGATTTCTTTGGGAAGGAAACTAATTTCCAACCTGCATATTGCTTGTGTGACATGTCAGGCTTTTCCCTCTTTTCTTCCTCTCGCGCTTCTTTCATCAACTGCCTTGTGGATTTCTTTGGTTCCTCCATCCTTCGTATTTCTTCTTGTTTTTCTTTTGCTTTTCCTTTATCTTTGTACCCACACCCGTCTGGGCACCTGGTCATCTTTACCTCTCCTTTCTCCCAATCAATTTCCGGATTGTGCATCTGTAACCAAGGCATTCCTAATATGACCTTATTTTTTCCTAGGCCGCATATCTCGAAATGTACTCTTTCTTTATGTCCTTTGTAGTACACGTTTGCCACTACTCGGTGAGTTACTGCCCCAGATGCATTGATCGTTCCATCAACGTTTTTGACCGGGATTGGTCTTTCTAAAGGTTCCAACTTGAACCCTTCTTCATCCGCGAACGTCTTATCCATAAACATCCCCGTTGCTCCACTATCCAACAACGCCTGTACTCCTACTCCATCATGTGTGTCCAACTTCTCTACTCCCACGTTCAGCTTAATTTCCCTTAAAGGCCGAATTGTCCTTACGAGGAAATTCTCCTCTTGTACAGTGTCACAAACATTGATTTCGTTACATAGTACATTGAATTTGTTGTAGGAAGTCCAACGAGGAGACTTGGCTTCCTTTACTCTTTTAAATTCTTCTGCTCTTCCTCGAACATCCTCTTCCAATAGTCCCGCTGCTCGTCCACATCTAACGTTCGCACATCTCGAGCCGGAGCCTTGCTCCAGCAGTTCTTGGCCATATGCCCCAATTTCCCACACTTGTAACATTTGATAGGACCTCGACTGGGCCCTGCTGCGGTGTCGACATCCATCGCGTTGGGATCTCGACGTTGAGGCTGAGGCCTCACGAAAGTGTTGTTTGGGGTATGGGTTCGTATTTGGGGCTTCGCTTGCCCCCGCCGATAGTAGTCTTCCTCCGCCTTTGCCTGTCTCCACTGCCTATCCAACTTCATGCTCCTCTCGTACCAACTCCTGATGGTAGTTGGTGGGTTCTCTGATTCCATCAACGCCTTCCTGATCCTTCCAGACAAACTTCTTTTGAATTCTTCGATGAGGGCTCGTCCCTCATATCCACTATCCCGAGCGATTCGCTTGAACTCCTGCACATGCTCCTCCGCACTTTTACTTCCTTGCTCAATCAACCTCAACTTTCCTACTGCCGTACTCTCCTCATCCGCATCTCCGAAATTGTTCCGCAAACTATCAAAAAGCTCCTCCGTGTGGGCTGGAGCTTCTTGTTCGCCGTTTTCAATCATCTCCATGATGTTCTCCTTCCAAGACTCCGCCGCTCCTCCTTGTACATACGATAGTATCCACGTCATCTGATCCCCTTGTAGTCTTCCTACCATTTTTAAACTTAGATAAATTTTGCACGCCGTTATGAAGCCACTCAGCTCCTTTCCGTCTCCTGAGAATATCTTTGGTCTTGCCACATCGATTGGTGGCGCTACTACTTGGACGATGGGGGTTTCTCCATCGTCCCCTGGTGGACCTTGTGGGCCTGGTGGACCCGGTTGCGGGTTGTTCTGCAGCTGGGCGAGTTGCTGCTGCAGTTGGGTGATGAGAGTGTGCTGAGCGTTCAGCTGATTGATTATGTCTTGGGGATTGGCCATGTCTGGCTCGTGGTATTCGGGGGGAGGTGGTTGATATAGGGGTAGGGGGGATACGGACGGTTGTCGTTGTTCTGGTTTGGATTCCTCGGATTGGGATTCCGAGGTGGATTCTTCTTCTTCCTCAGATTCAGAGGAAGGTACTCGGAATGTTCCGGGCGGTAGTCGATGAGAAATTTTGAAGAAGGTGAGGGAGGTCTTTTCCTGTCACCTGATGCGTATCCACCAATCCAATGAAGCCAATAGCCTGCTTCACTTGGATGTGTACACGAAGAGAGAAAAGGTTTTGTATTCAAGAATGGTCGCTTGACCGAAGGGATAGACTAAGATGAGAGGTATGTACGGGAACGGATTCCCACGCTAATCTAGAGAGTCACCTAAGGTGGGTCTCTCACTCCTCTGCGTGTACCAGCTGACAATGCAGCCGCAGCACAAGGTTGATACGGGAAGAAAATACAAGTATATAAAAAGCACCTCACGTGGTGAACGTCTCGTGTTTAACTAAGGCACGTGACACGCCTTAGTCTCAACGGGGTACGTTGTGACTGTACCCGATCACCCCTTAAGCCTAGGGACCGGCTATGTGTGTGGCGGCCGCGATGGCGCGCAGAGAGTAGAGGGCGATAAGAGAGTAAAGGATGGGGAGGGCACTGTGCTGTGCGATCCCCGGAGTAGTCGAGTTCTACTGTTAGGGCGACTGTGACTGAGATGTCACAGGTCACACCTGAACTTAAGAACTATAGAGGAAAGTGACAAAAGTTATATTAGGTGTGAACCTAAGAGAACTCGACAGAGTCTTCTACAAGTTTCTACCTACTTTATATACCTAGACTACGGCGCACAGACCAACTACCCTAGGTAACTTTATTTATATACTGACATGTGAAAAGAAGTACGTATGAGAAAATAAACTAATTATACATTTGACATGAGAAAAGAAGAGTGGAGTAAGAAGTAAGTAAACACAAGTACATTGATCATAAAAACGTCAACAACACCAAACAAACCATAAAAGTGTCCACAGGTACAAACAACTATCTAAGGACGTAACCTTTCGTACCAATCCCTGCCGAAGTATGTTGCCATTACTTCTCCACACGGGCACATCGTAAAGAACCGGACCGGTTCCCAACGACGGAAGTCCGGGTTATTCCATCGCTGCAACATCCAGGGTCTCTCCAATACTTCGTCCCACATTATCAACGTCACTCTTCCACACACTACGCACCTATGATCCTCTAACCTCCATCCGTCTGGTCGGGGTTCTCTTCCGATAGCCACCGCTGCTCTCCTCCACTGTACTTGCTCCGCATGGTTCGGAGGTAGGAAAGAAAAGATAAGATCAATGAGCTCAATTGGTAAATCTGTAGCTTGCGCCATTTTAGCAGTATGCCGATAGTTTAGCCTCCGTCGAACTGTAGCAGCAGAGGGAAATTATTACATAATAAAATATGTGACAGATGTGACAGCGTGACGCCGTGACATTCTGGCAAAGTTCTAACAAGGGGTAATGCCCCGGTTGCGGACGGCGTCGAGAATAGCTTGGTTCTCATGAGAGTCGAGCTGGATGGAGGCGAGGGTGATTAGACCGCCATACTTGGGGTCAATAAGTGTTACGATGTCGTCTTCGAGAAGACGACGAGCGGTCGGATTGGCGGGCGGTGGACAGGACAGGTATGGTGCAGAGGCCGGTGCAGACTGTTGCTTGCGACGCGGAGCGGGCATTGGAACAATGTATTGCTACGACTAAACGACTAGCACTAGACTTCCAAAAGAGGAAGGTAGTGGTAAGAGGTCAAGGAGCGATTTGTCGTTAATAACAAGTCAGGAATCAGTGTAGCCAAGAATCCAGAGCATCACGGACGCATGAAACACCTAGACCTGCGCTTCTACTGGCTCCGGGAGGCTGTTGAAGAAGGACTCATAGATCCTTTGTATGTTTCTACACACGAGCAAGTGGCCGACATCCTTACCAAGGCTGTGGCAAAGAAGGTAGTTGAGTTTGCTGTTCCTCTATTAGGACTTGAGTAGACTGGCTGGATCAAGGGGGTGTGTTAGAGTGAGCAAGAAGTCTACAAGTGTAGTTGGTGGACTTAGATATATGCGGACGAGTTTAGTCACATGATAGCTTAGTCATGTATGGTTGAACTTCCCTGTGGACGCTTCAGAGGCCTTAGCTTCTTACAGTCTGTCCACAGGTGAGTACAAGTTATCAGAACACAATACAGCTTCTTACAGTGTATCCACAGTTTGTTCTTGGGATTGCTCTGTCAGTTCCTATCCGATTGACTCGTTTCTAGGCTCGTTAGGATCGCCACTGCAACCGCTATTGTTCTAAGTTTAACACCTCCACTGTCCCGACACGTCCTTCAAACTGTCCGTCGAGAACATGAACCTTGTCCAAATGTTTAAGCGTCCTATTTGCAAGATGTTTTATCACTGAACGAAGGTTGAAGGATGACAGAGCGATGCAGTCTGTGAAAAGGACATATTCTTGTCAAGATAGAAAAGTGACCACACCAGGGTTTGAACCTGGGACCATCCCAATTGCACTAGGAAGCTCTTGGTATATAGTAGCTAAGATGTTATATGTATACATCTTAGGCCTAGAGGTGGAACCCACGACTGAGGGCCTGCTGCAGGGGCTGAGGCACAGTACAGATTATGTGAGAGCACAGAGCTCCGAACTGTCAGGTGACTTGTCCTGTCATCACCTAACATCCATTTCCAACACTTCTGACACTGTGGAACGAATTCCCTCTGTCTAGTGTATTCTACTTTAATAAGTTTGCCTCGAATATGATATACTTTGTTGACTAAGTCCTTTGTACGCGACCCAGTCTTCGAATCCCAAACATCTACAAATGCGACCGCCATGTCCCTTGATCCTCGAGATCTGACAACGGCTGGCCTTCTGACACATTCCAAGCCACGGAATTGATCTACAGATCCCATAGCTTCAATTACTTGATCACCCGTAAGGATATCCTCCGGGCGTTTGTTGTACTGGCTGGTATAATAATCGAAGCCCTTCAGAATCAAATGGGCTACAGATTGTGGAGCATTGGGAAGGTCACTGTCCCCTTCAGGGAGCTCTACCTCCAACGCTTTGTATAACAACTCTCTTATCAACATGAACCCCTGTTTGGACGGTACTAAGTTAAGATAAAAGTGGACAACATTTTTAAATAAGCGACCATTTTGGACCCTCATCTGTGATTTATGGAAAACCAGATACCTGTTCATGGCATTGACTACTTTCCCCATGTCCCCGAAGCGATCCGATTGAACAATGTGGGAGAAAGCAAACTGAGCGGACTTCCGATTGAGTCCACCAGTGATTCCTTGGGCGGCTTTTTGAGCCGTGAGCGCCTTTTTCGACTTTGGCACTATAACTTCATTCGAGCTTGGTGGTGTGTTGACCACCGGTGCTACAGCTTTCAAGGCGTCCTGCATAGTCATCTCAGGACACTATGCTTTCAACGCTTTTGCCCACTGTATAGTTTCTTCCATGACAATGGGAGCGGGGGCGGTAGGCGCCGCAGACTGTTTTGCAGCCTGGGCATAGGATTTGGGGGCGACACGTGCAGCGAACACATGCGCATTATTCTTCATCTCAGCGCTCCTGGAGAGAGCGTTTGGTTTTGAATGGAGGGGAACGGGGGGAGGACCGGATCGGTTTCCGTGTTCTGCTGTGGTAGGTGCCCCTGACTTACCTGGAGCACCTTTACCGCTCTTGGGCGGGTTCAACGGGGTGTTACTCCCGCTAGCGTCTCTGCCCTTAGCTTGCCGGCTGGAACCGGACTCGGGCATACGGGGCGTGACTCCCGCTAGCGTCTTGTTAGTCACTGTTGGCTTGGTAACCACCAACAGCTTGATGGGCATATAAGAAGTGACTGGCTTACCTTGTTTGCCAGTCTTTGACGGTTGGACCAGTGGTTTGGGAGCCACGCTGATCTTGATGGGTGACGCAATCACCGGCGAGGTGGTGACTGGATGTTGTGGCGTCGGGGGGAGAGGGGAAGCCTTTTTCTTGCCTTTAGCGGAGGCCGTAATCCTAGGTGGGGACGCATCGACTTCCATAGGAGTCGGAGCGCTTGCTGGGGTAGGGATGGGGGTCGGTGCGAACTTGACGTTCTTCACCGGCGGGGGAGGGGGAATATCAACTGGAGTCTGGTATGTAGCCGCTTCTCAGATGGCTGACACAATAGACATATGTCCTACATTGACGTCTGCCCACTCCGAGTTGATAATCCTGCTTACAAATAAAGCAAGTGCTTTGGCGATGACGTTCGGGTTGGTCGCCATCCTAGGTGTGACACGGCCATGCTGTTGAGGATCCCGTTTAGGTTTTCTCTGAAGCCCACGATTTGGTCTTCAGTAAAGGTCCATACAGAACAAGGAACCAGATGTCTTGTCGACTACTTAGACGCAACGAAACGATTTAGACAATCGATGGGACATTTTCAAATCTTATCCTCCCAACAAAGCTACCAAGATGCAAGAAAAGCAAGAGCACAGACGAAGAACACATAACCAGACAACGCGAAGTATCCTCTATTGAACATTCTACAGGCCATAGGCAATGACCCTTCCTTAAGGGTAAGAGCGAGACCGCTCAGGGGAGGCACCAGTACCCTGAGCCAGGCCGATCGGAAGAGAACAAGTAACAGGCAAGATGGGGAAGGGACTAGCACTGTAGGAGGGTGGCGGCATCCTAAAAGGCGTTTCTGTGCCTGACTAACGATGAGGGAGCGGGCGCTCGGGGCGCGCCCCCGTTAGGACAAGGATGAGCCGAGGGATATTAGGACATTTGGACCTAGAAACCACCTCATACAATGTAGATACGAGATGTCCGACATGAGATACAGTCTCGTGGACAATAAAATGACTTAAAAAAAAAAAAAAAAAAAAAAAAAAAGTAAAAGTCCATGGCTCGGACGGAAGGTCAGGTGATGAGCTCCAAATCTCTTCATCTACAATTTCGCCAACTATCTCCTTTGACTTGTTGACATTTTCTTCGAACTGATTTGATGACATGCTGACGCCTGTCATGATGTGGCTGTCCGTGTTGTTTGCCGCTCGGACTTTGAGCGCGTAGGCTTCGGCTTCGGTAATTTTAATTACCCGAGGCGTGGTGGGAGTCTTGTCCAAATCTGGCAAGACCTCGTGTGTATGGGGAGGTGTACTGTGTGTCCTTCAACGCGGGGTGGTCCAGGAGTGCTGGAGAGGGAGTGGGGAACCCGTACGTTGACTGGGACGCATCGAGGGGGGATGGGAGGGGCGGAGTCGTCATGAGTTCCGCTGGGGGAGTCGAGAACTGATTCCAAAGGTTAGATAGAATCAGTCTGGCTGGGTACGGCGGCGGCCTTTGCGACATCGTTTTCTTCATCACTGCTCTCTTCAACTTCCTCTTCATCCGAGTCATCTGCATTCCTTCTGGCCCTCATGATCTCCTTTCTCATCTCGTCAAGTTCCTTCTCGTATTCTTGTGACGTGGGAACAATCTCTTCATCTGCTCGTTCCATGAGCGTCTTCTCTTCTCGGGCAATTTCTTCGAACCCGGCTGTAATGAAGTTCTTTCTCTTTCGTTTGGGTGACCCAAGAGACTTGATAGATGAAGTAGCAGCCTTGAATGCTCCGACTATGCGAGAGTGAGTGCTGCTTTGGGAGGCTCGGCTCCTATGTGATCCCGTCGGGGACGACGGGCGGGATGGTCGGGCGGGGTACGGGCGATCACGGTGATCAGCCATACTTGAAAGCAATGGAGGGGTCGCGAGTTATCAAGTGTTATCCCTTGAAAACAATATGTATTCCAACTAAAGTGCACGTCCACACCAATGTCCCAAAGGGGAAGGTGGTGGTAAGAGACAAAGAAGGAATGCTGGAAGCTCAAACAACCAGACTTAGCTGGTAATGACTCTGACTCGGATGACGAAGCTGCTATGCTAGCTGACTCTGAGTACTGTGAAGTCGAGTTTGCTGGAGCCGTTTCGGGTGCTGATCCCCGGAGTTATAGACTAGCTATGAAGTCTCCTGACTCAGATTGCTGGACTGAGGCTTGTAACACTGAGATCTTTAATCTCGAGGCTAACGGAACTTGGGAGTTAATGGAACTGCCTCCAGGCAAGAAGGTAGTCAACTCTGGCTGGGTGTTCAAAGTCAAATGACTTGCTGACGGCTCTATTGAGCGCTACCGGGCTCGTCTCGTTGCTAAAGGCTATTCCTGTTAGGTGATGACAGGACAAGTCACCTGACAGTTCGGAGCTCTGTGCTCTCACATAATCTGTACTGTGCCTCAGCCCCTGCAGCAGGCCCTCAGTCGTGGGTTCCACCTCTAGGCCTAAGATGTATACATATAACATCTTAGCTACTATATACCAAGATCATATAGCTCAGTGGTTAGAGCTTCCTAGTGCAATTGGGATGGTCCCAGGTTCAAACCCTGGTGTGGTCACTTTTCTATCTTGACAATTCCCAACGTCCCGGATTTGACTTCACCGAGGTCTTTGCACCTACATTCCGTCCTGCATCGCTACGCCTCATTATTGCTCTTGCAGCTAGAGAAGGCTACAAAATGTGTTCAGTCAACATCTCCTTGTTAGAGTGAGCAAGCAGTCTACAAGTGTTACTGGTGGACTTAGATATATGCGGACGAGTTTAGTCACATGATAGCTTAGTCATGTATGGTTGAACTTCCCTGTGGACGCTTCAGAGGCCTTAGCTTCTTACAGTCTGTCCACAGGTGAGTACAAGTTAGTATATCACAATATAGCTTCTAACGCTTAAAAAACGACTATTACTTCATCAACCTCAACTCTTCTCACTCATCTTCCTATCTCTATCGACTTCTATCCCTTCCCCTGCACTCAGATCGACGTCTATGGCCTCGCAATCGCGCACACACGCTCCCTGCACCTGGGACACCATTTCGACGCGTTTTGGCGTGTCTCTGACGCGTCTCCGAGCCTCTACATTGACCACAACTCCCTCTGGCAGCCATACACCCTCTCCACACTCTCTGGGACCGATTTCTGTCCCTAAGAACACGTCAATCGCTTGTTCCTTTTGTGGGAGGGTAGGGCACATGTCTAGGAGGTGCAGGAAGCAAAAAAACGCGAAAAAACGCGCTCAGGAGCGCTCCAGACTGCCTGGAACTCAGGATATACCATCTAAAAGTAATGTCACAGGGCCACTTGGCCATCTGAGTGGGATAGGTGCAGCTCTTCCAGCTGTCAAGACACCACCCACTCCTCCTGGGGATGTTTCTACTGGTTCTGGCTTTTTTTTTTTTTTTTTGTAATCAGCATAGTTTATTTCAAAACTACTTAAAGGGTGCCATGACGTGTTCCCCGTACTTTTCATCACCTGTACTTAACTACACTACGCGAAAGCATCCAGCTGACAAGGTCGAAGCTAAAAGAGAAAAAGAAAAGGAAAGAAGAGACTGTTCGAATCTGGATACAAGTACAGCTAAGTAAACAAAGAAACAGAAACGTTCATATACAAGATAAAAGAAAATCATCCGTCTTCTGCCTCTTTTCAACACCGCCTGCGACACAGGCTTGATCTCTCTCATCGCCGCATAGAAGATATCTTCCCATCCGTCATCTATCTCCCACACATTCCAATGTCTTACGAACTCGATCGACTCGTGTAAAAAGATCGGCCCGACTAGTGGAGGAAGCCTCTTCTCTTTTCTCCTTTTATTCTCTACATCTCTAGCCAACTCTAACTCTCTCCTGTACGCCGGCCAGCTTTCATCTGCAAGTCGCGGCAGTTCCGGTGGTTCGAAACTGAACACTTGGGGATTGTCTTGGAGGAACAGAATAAGTCCACGTATAGTAGTGATACCGTCCAAGTCGTAATGATTGATCCGCCTCACGAACAAAGGACAGACCATTAGTAAATGTTGCCGCGTCTCCGGTGTCTTGAGATCGCATTGGCATGATTTGTAAGGTTCGTTGGGGAAGAACCTCACTCTATATTCCCCTATCGGTGCGTGATTGCACATGACTCGCATAAGTCTAGCGAAGAGTGGTGAATTGTCGGCAGCTTTGACTCCTTGATAATTTTGGAACCATGGACCGCCTTGAAGATGACTAGGAAGTACTTCATTGCCTTCCTTGTCAGTAATGTCATACCAGCTGTTACCCTTGAAACAAGATTTGATATGATATGAAGAATTTTGAACCTGCGAGCGGACCGAAGGTCCTGAGCGCGTTCCTATACCATCCGAAGACAGAATGTGTGGTGGCGGCTCACTCGGCGTGCAGACTCCTTGTTGGAAACCGGTTTGCCAGAAGTGAATGGCGTCTCGCGTAGTTTTCTGCCTTGTGTAATGATATGAGGCAGATTGAGGGAAAGAGAGAGAGCGCTCTGTAAACGTCCTTGCGGTCTCTGCTGAATAGTATGCTCTTTGAGCCAACGGCTGTAACATTCCTGAGTCCTCTGTATAGGAACCCGGAGCCGTGGCCCATGATTTGTTAAAGCCTCGCACTTCAATGTCGACTTCTGGGAATATCTGTGGCGATCGCGTCGAAGGCTAGGGATACAGCAATAGACAGTTGTGATCCGAGCGGTTTGGAGTTCGTTGACATCAGATTCTTGACGATAAACTGGGACGTAGTGTAAAGGACGACCTTGGAAATAGGCCATCCCTTTTGAAGCTTTTTGTGCGCTTTGATTAATGCCAGAAATGTAGACCATCCGACAATAGTTTCATTGTTGACCCGCCTTCCGGCAGTCCTCGTTTTAGACGTTATGGCTTGTCCTTTGAAGACTGTGACAAGCGCGATATGCGAGTGAGTCCGATGCGGCACAGGAATGCTCGGATCGAACTTGTGTTTGACGCCTGCTGTGAACAGATGCAAGGCGTTCGGTTCCGTTACGGGAGCAAGGTTCAGGTTGCTGTGATATTTGCCTCTGTCTTTGTGATTCTTTGGCATGAGCACAAATTTGACTTTATCTGGATGTCGGTCCACTAGCCGATGTCGAGGTTTGATATGTTCAGAGAGGGGGTCGAATATCTCTGAGGAAGGGTTGTCAATCACCGAGTCAAGCGGAGACTTGATGACTTTGCGGATCGTCTTGGACTTGCGTTCCAAGGCGTTGGGGTGTAGGGTGGATCCTTTGGCTTTTCGCCGCTCTAGTAGTGAAAGAACGGGATGGTGCTGGTGAAGCGCGTTGATGCGGATGACCGATCTCTCAAACAGCTTCTTGAGTTGGAGGTGGAGAGGCATGAGACCAGCCACGGCCGACATGGCTCCCATAGGAGAAGTTCGAAACGCGCCTGTAATCCAGCGCGCTCCTTGGTTGTGTGTGAGACGGAGCATCTTGATGTTGGTTTTGAATGCTCTCGTTCCCAGTTTGTACCAACAGCGTAATCCAAAGGTCGCTATTGGTTGAATGCACGAAATATAGAGGAGGCGCTTTTGTTTAGGCGTCAATCCTCGATTGGAGTTCCCAAGCGACTTCATGCAACGAACTGCAGAAACCGACTTGGTGGAGTAAAATTTGACATGATCACGAAAGGTCAAATTGCGATCGAACATGATTCCAAGATACCTCCATACATCTTTAGGGTCTACTGGTTCTGGCTCTCCTGGCTCTGATATTCCACTCAGAGTATCCACTGTTGGTGCTTATTCCTCTCCCTCATCCTCTCCCTCATCATCTTTCTCACCATCTTCACCACTACAGCTTGATGCTGACTTTTTCTGGCTGGCTGATACTGGTGCTACATCCCACATGACTCCTCACCGCCATTGGTTCAAATCCTACTCCCCTCATCGTATCCCTATCCGCCTTGCTGATAACTCTACTGTCTATTCAGCTGGTGTAGGGTCTGTTGTCTTTCAACCAGTGGTGAATGGAAAAGAGACTAGAGCGGTCGAGTTTACAAGAGTCCTTCATGTTCCTGACCTCAGGAGTAATCTCTTATCATGTCTCTACCTTGCCCGACACAAGGGCTTCAATATCACTATCTCCGCTCAATCTATTGACTTCCAATGCAAAGGGATTTCGCTTTTCACGGCCACTATCCATTCCAACAACTCTGCTGAGCTTGACGGCTCAACTGTGACTTCTGAGCATTTCCTTCTTTGTCTCTTACCACCACCTTCCCCTTTGGGACATTGGTGTGGACGTGCACTTTAGTTGGAATACATATTGTTTCTAAGGGATAACGCTTGATAACTCGCGACCCCTCCAGTTTTCTCAAGTATGGATGATCACCGCGATCGCCCGTAACCCGCCCGCCCATTCCGCCCGTCGTCGCCGTTGGGCTCAGTTCGTAGTTCTACCTCCAAGCGTAGTACTCGCTCCAGAATCTCAGTAGCACTCAGTGCTGCTAAGACTTCTATCAAGTCTCTTGGGTCGCCCAAACCGAAGAGAAAGAACTTTATCACAGCCGGAATCAAAGAGTATGCCGCAAAGGAGAAGACACTCAGGGAACAAGCAGAACTAGAGATTGTCCCTACGTCACAGGAGAGTGAGAAGGAGCTTGAGGAACTCAAGGAAGAGAGACTTGCTTCGAGAAGGTACACAGAGGACTCGGATGAAGAGGAAGTTGAAGAGAGCAGTGATGAAGAAAACGACGATGCAAAGGCCGTTGTCGTACCCAGCCAGACTGACTCAAACCTTTGGGATCAGTTCTCGACTCCCCCAGCGGAACTCATGACGACTCCGCCACTCCCATCCCCCCTCGATGCGTCCCAGTCAACGTACGGGTTCCCTACTCCCTCCCCAGCACTCCTGGACCACCCCGCGTTGAAGGACGTGCGTACACCTCCCCGCACCCACGAGGTCCTGCCCGATTTGGACAAGACCCCAACTATGCCCCGGGTAATGAAAATTACCGAGGCCGAAGCTTACGCGCTCAAAGTCCGAGCGGCAAATGACTTGGACAGCCATATCATGACAGGTGTCAGCATGTCATCAAATCAATTCGAAGAGAATGTCATCAAATCAATTCGAAGAGAATGTCAACAAGTCTAAGGAGATTGTTGGCGAGATTGTAGATGAAGAGATACGGAGCTCGTCTCCCGATCTTCCGTCTGAGCCATGGACGTTTTCTGATGACCAAGTCAAGGGCTTCAGAGAAAACTTAAACGGGATCCTTAACAGCATGGCCCATATCACACCTAGGATGGCGACTAACCCGGACGCCATTGCCAAAGAACTGGCAATATTTGTGAGCAGAATTATCAACTCCGAGTGGGCCGAAGTCAACGTTGGACATATGTCCATTGCGTCAGCTATAAGGGAAGCGGCAACGTATCATACTCCTGTCAATATTCCCCCTCCCCCTCCGGCGAAGAACGTCACTTTCACGCCGACCCCCATCTCCACTCCTACAAACGCACCGACTCCTATGGAGGTCAACGCGTCCCCACCGAGAATCACGGCCTCCGCTAAAAGCAAGAAAAAGGCCTCCCCTCCTCCCCCTACTCCACAACATCCGGGCACCACCTCGCCGGTGTTCGCGTCTCCCATAAAGATCAGTGCGGTTCCCAAACCGCTCGTTCAACGATCAAGGACTGGCAAACAAGGTAAGCCAGTCACATCCTATATGCCCATTAAGCTGTCGGTGGTTACCAAGCCGACAGCGACTACATCAGGAAAAGGTAAAGTGACTTAAATTTGACTTATGCAAACTTATAAAAATCATAAGTCAGTATAAGTCATTTTTGCATAAGGCATGTCACTGTCTGAGGTTCTGACTTATGCAATACTTAAGTAAATCATAAGTGCATAAGTCACAATATGGTCATAAGATTCAAGATTATCATAAGTCATGAGGATTTATCTTAAGTTGCATAAGTAAGTACTTAAGACAGTAAGAAGATGTAAGAGAGTATAAGCTCAATCATAAGGAACATCATAATGCATAAGAAACAAAGAATTATATCTATATAGTAAATACAATACATCATGTATAATACAGACTTCCTAAAGAGGAAATAGACCCTGAAAAAAGCGGACAAGAGGGATATGACAGCAGCCAGGGGAGTAGAAATGGAAAATGGGGGGAAAATGATGAGAAATGTGATTCTAAAAGTAACAAATGAGTATGAGTAGATGAAGAGTCAAAAAGCACTCACCAAAGACTAGAGATCCCCCCAAGTATCTCCTCAAACATCCCCCCAAGTATCCCCTCAAATAAGCCTCCAAAATCCCCCCAAAAAAGCGTCCAAAATAGGCAAAAAAGCGTCCTAAACCAGCTTAGAATCAGCTAGGGGAGAGCTAGGAAGGTGAAGGGGATGTTACTTACCATATTACAGGCCTGGAGGGCAAGAAAGGGGGAGGGGGAGGATGGGGAGGGAAAGAATGATGGTGGTGATGAGGAAGGATCAACGTTGTGCTCGAAACAGAAGTTGAACATGTCACATGATGTCACATGACTGCTGGACTTGGGATTTTCGAGTCAAAGTTCCTCAAATCATAGGTAGGAGATATTTTCGGGTCATTTCTGCATGGATTTTAATGATCTAAAAGTGTATTCCTATAGTTTCGAGGTTGGGGAGTTCGAATATCTAATTAGATTCCTTGTTGGATGAAAGCCTATTGAGATATGGCACATTTAATATATGATAAACACAAGATTGCGCTATAGCTCCTCAAATATTGATCGGATAATAAATCTAAAACCGGATTCGAATTCCTGGACCTTGAAAGCATATACTTACACTCTTCAATCATCAAGATCGGCACAGTAACCAGTAGAAAACATGGCATTCTTGTTAAGTTTTTCTGTATCTCCATAACTGGTATGTTTTCCGACAAAAGCATACATATAAACTTATATTCTTTTAATATTTCTTGATTTGTCGTGATTTTTCCATAATTTTCCGGTTAGTAGAGCAGGCTCTACGACGAGTCTGTCTGCAGTTGACAATGACCCCCCCACCCCATGATGGAATCTTGATATCTCCATAACGGGTATGTTTTCTGACAAAAACATATATATAGACTCATGTTTTTTAAATATTCTAAGATTTGTCGTGATTTTTCCGGAATTTTATGAACAGTAGATCAAGACATACAGCATACTGTTCTTATAATGCTGTGATGCTTGCCTTGTTATCTGACTTATTCACTTATGAGAACCTGTTTGACTTGTCAATAAACTTATGAAACTTTGTCTGACTTGTGGTTCAACCTTTGGTCTGACTTATGAAATGTCCTGTGCTTATGCTTTCTTTGTATCCAACTTATGAATTTATGATAAACTTATGAACTAATGTGTGACTTATGTGTAAACTTCTTGTCTGGCTTATGAAAAATTATGAACTTATGCTATTTTGGAGACTTATGTGCCTTAAGTTGGTCTTTATAAGGCAAGCATAAGGCAACTTTTTCATAAGTTTGCATAAGTTGTGTGACTTTTTGCTGATGTAACGAGATGCTAGCGGGAGTTACGCCCCATATGCCCGAGTCCAGTTCCAGCCGGCAAGCTAAGGGCAGAGACGCTAGCGGGAGTAACGCCCCGTCGAACCCGCCTAAGAGCGGTAAAGGTGCCCCAGGTAAGTCAGGGGCATCTACCACAGCAGAACACGGAACTCGTTCTGGTCCTCCCCCTGTTCCCATGCACTCCAAACCGAATTCTCAATCCAGGAGCGCAGAGATGAAGAACAACGCGCGTGCGTTCGCTGCACGTGTTGTACCCAAATCCTATGCCCAGGCAGCTAAGCAGTCTGCGGCGCCTACCGCCCCCGCTCCCATTGTCATGGAAGAAACCATTCAATGGGCAAAAGCACTACGAGAACAGTGTCCTGAGATGACGATGCAGGATGCTTTGAAAGCAGTTGCTCCGGTGGTTAATACGCCACCTAGCTCAAATGAAGTTATTGTGCCAAAGTTGAAGAAGGCGCTCGCGGCTCAAAAAGCCGCCCAAGGAATAACTGGTGGACTCATTCGGAAGTCCGCTCAGTTCGCTTTTTCTCACATTGTTCAACCGGATCGCTTCGGAGACATGGGGAAAGTAGTCAATGCCATGAACAGGTATCTGGTTTTCCATAAATCACAGATGAGGGTCCAAAATGGTGGCTTATTTAAAAATGTTGTTCACTTTTATCTTAACTTAGTACCGTCTAAACAGGGGTTCATGTTGATAAGAGAGTCATTATACAAAGCGTTGGAGGTAGAGTTCCCTGAAGGGGACAGCGACCTTCCCAATGCTCCGCAGTCGGTTGCCCATTTGATTCTGAAGGGCTTCGATTATTATACCAGCCAGTTCAACAAACGCCCGGAGGATATCCTTACAGGTGATCAAGTGATAGAAGCTATGGGATCTGTAGATCAATTCCGTGGCTTGGAATGTGTCAGAAGGCCAGCCGTTGTCAGATCTCGAGGATCAAGAGACATGGCGGTCGCGTTTGTAGATGTTTGGGATTCGAAGACTGGGTCGCGTACGAAAGACTTAGTCAACAAAGTATATCATATTCGAGGGAAGCTTATTAAAGTAGAATACGCTAGACAGAGAGAGTTCGTTCCACAGTGTCAAAAGTGTTGGAAATGGAACCACGGAACATCCCGGTGTCGCCTCAGCCACCAGCTGTGCGCCCGATGCGGTCAACCCCACATGACCAAGAACCACACCTTGTTCGCTACATGTTGCGGAGCGGCAAGGAAGAAGGAGGACTGGACAGGAGAGTGCAAGCACGAGATAAAGTGCATCAACTGCAAAGGCAATCATACTGCTGACTCCACCAAGTGTACGTACAAGCGACACCAGAACAACATCTCGTGGCACGATCAAAGGCGTGCTATGGATATGGCAATTGAAAGGGAGAAGCGCGACAACAGGCGCCGAACCATTCACCAAGCTCGTCAACTCGACAATGAGCAAATTATCGAAATCCTGTCCTCTTCTGAATGAATAGTACAACAGAAGAAGACAATAATACTATTAGCAGACCCAAACAATCTGCATCACGCTCGTTACAATATTTAACAATTCTATCATTCAATGCGCGCAAGAGTTGGGAAACTACCTCTATCGTTTTGGACAAATGTGCCGGATATGTGGACATTATTATGTTCCAGGAGCCAGGGTGGAAGGGTGTGAGGAGGCAACCATCTACCAAGAACAAGGAGGGCGACGTGGCGTGCGGCCCTCCTTTACACAGTTGGTGGCGTCCTTTCACGGAAGCTTTTGACAACAGAGACGAATCCAGAGCAGCGAGGCGGGTGCTCACTTACATCAACAGACGACTGGATGTTTTCAAACCACAACTCCGGTCAGACATCCTCAAGCATCGTGACGCATCATTAGTCACTTTGCACATTCCTCAACCACGTAGGGGCATTCCCCACGAGTTCAACATCCTCAATGTCTATAATGATGGGGAAACACATGCGGCAGTGCATGAACTTAGACGGATCACGGAATCTTTGCCACGGATATCGTTGTGCGCAGGAGACTTCAACATCCAAGATCGAACATGGGACGAAGGAGCGGTCAATCAAATTAGACCCTCTTCTCCCTTCATGCGGCTTCAGGAACTGTTCACAGACCTGGAGATTCAATATGTGCAACCCGTTAACAGAGGAACACCAACGAGGATACCAGATGATGCCGAGTCACGAGCATCCGTCATAGACTTGGTTGCAGCATCAGCGGCCTTGATCAACCAGGAAGGATTCCACTACAAAGTGAAGGTGGATGACAGAGAGAGGTGGGGGTCGGATCACCGGCCTCTTCAGATAGAGGTGCCGATCTCGGGAAGCGAACCAGAGATGAGGTGTAAACGGAAGATTGAAGCGTGGTCAGAAGAGGAAGACGACTATGTGACACAGATATGCGGAGACTTAGGCAGAATGCTAGAAAACGTTTCTGAAACAGCGAAGGATTTGGAAGCGACTATGGGAAGAGTGTCTACTGCGTTCGAAAGAGCGTGGGAGGCGTATTCGGAAGAAAGGAAACCAAGCCGTCACGGAAAGAAGTGGTGGAATGAGGATTGTAAGAAGGCGTACCAGGAGATGGGAGAGAATGGTGAGCCTAGAAACAGAGAAATGCGTAACAAGATGAGGAGGACTTTGCGTGTAGCGAGGAGGCAATACTTTGATAAACAAATTCATAGTATGGCAAGTGACAGGAAGAGACCATGGGACTTGATGCCGTGGACCAGAGAGAGGAAGTTGCCGGCGGTGGAGGCGATCCTAGATAGTGAGGGGAATTTGTGCAACAATGAGGAGAAGTTGTTTGAAACCCTTCACAATACGTACAATGCAGCGGACAACAGGGAGGTAGATATGAGCAGCATGTATAGAGAGTTAGAAGAGTTTGAGGAGAGGGAATGGGTGAAGTTCTCTGTTCAAGAATTCCACAACGCGCTCAAGAATTGTGCCAAGAACACGGCACCTGGGCCAGACCACGTCTCTTGGAGATTGTGGAAGCGATTTGCGACAGATGACACAGTCTGCCAATCAAATCGCTCCTTGACCTCTTACCACTACCTTCCTCTTTTGGAAGTCTCAGTGAAAGTAGTCTAGTCGTAGCAATATACACAGTATCATGCCCGCTCAGCGCAAGAAACAGCCCGCACCGGCCCCTACGCCACACCCGTCCCGTCCCCCGTCTCAGGCGCCGTCACCGCCTGCCAATCCGACCACCGCTCGTCTCAACGTCAGAGACGGTGAGACTCTTCTCAATCCCCAGTACTCTATTACTGGGATGATGACTCTCGCCAACTGGTCGCTCGACTCGCAGGAGAACCGAGCTATCATGGACGCCGTCCGCAACCGGGGCATTGCCCCCACAGTCGCCATCGCCAACGCAGAGGCCTCTGCACTTGCCAAAGGTAAAGTCAAAGGGCCCTCTGGCCACTCTTCTGGGATAGGAGCAGCCCCTCCGGCTGTCAACACTCCACCCAGCGTTCCTCCTTCACGCATGCCGACACCTACGCCAGCCCCGCCCACTCGTTCCCCTTCCCCTCCTTGCGCACCGTCGCCTTCGGCTTTGGTGCTTTCCTCGAAGCGCCCCATCTTGCCAGGGTCTTCCTCTTCCGGTCCCTCTGTCGCTGCCATTTCGGTATGCGGTAGTGACGACTCCTCTATGGCAATCGAATACGAAGATGCCACAACCCCCCGTCCTGCCTCTCCTGAAGACGAGGAGCAATTGGACAGCAAAGAATCCGCCGAGGCTGTTGTTAATCTTATTAACAACGCTATCGAAATTTTTCAGGCGCTATCTTCCTCCACATGGAAGACACACATTATCGACGCCTTCCCTACCATCATGGACAACGATGTCAGTCGTATCCATTCAGCATTCACGGAGAAATCCCCACTCTCCGTCGTATATTTTCCCCAGCAGCTGTTGCGCCTGCCTCTGCAGTTGACGCACCTGCTACACGTGTAAATCCGCGGGACGCACAGCCACCCACTGAATCATCAAAGGCAAAGCCTCCGAAGAAGAAGGTCCGAGTTGAGCCGGCTCCACCTTCTGACGTCATTCCTCCGGCAACGGCCCCACTCATGGAAGTGGATGAGCCGGCCGCTCCACTCTCAGCGTCTGGGAAGGCGCCCAACAAACCTCTTCCCCCACCAAGTTCCAAGCGCGCGCCAGCCCCTGCTAGCGCACCCCCTGTTTCATTCCGCGCTCCATTGGCGCCTCGCAAGAGACGCCAAGGCAAGCACACTGCGCACGGCGCTTCGCGCCGTGCTATTATCCTGACACCGCCCGCAGACTCTCCGGTTACTGCGGCCTCATTCACTCCTGAGATTATTAATAGTCTCAATAAGCTCATCAAGAATGACATCAAGTCTGATGTCATTCTCACTCATGCCTCGGTAGAAGGCAACGGCATCTGTATTGCCGCCTCCCGTGTCCCCTCCCCCGCCGAAATCGTGTTCGTGCTCAAGCACGTTCGGCGGATCTTCCCGAGCCCGAACGTCCCCATCAGTCACTCCCCCATCACGTCGACTTTGTACCTGAAGATCGTCGACATTCCACACGTGCCCGCTTCCTCTAAGGAGTGGGCACTCAAGCAACACGAGGCGTTCACTAACGCCCTCAATAAATCCCCGGTCGGTGCTTCGCTGGCCAAACTCATCAAGCACAAGCCGCGCTTCATGCGCGCCTCCCCTCATTCCGACTCGTGCTGGGCATGGGTCGACATCCACGACACGGTGTCGGGCAGCAATGCTCACACATACATTTCTAAGTTTGTGTCCATTGGCGGCACGAACTGTCAGATCAAGGGCGCTCGCCCTCATTCCGGTTCCGTCCACTGTGCTCGCTGCCAGCGGTGGGGCCATCATTCAGATCAGTGCCGTGCCAAGTGCACGCGCTGTCCACTCTGCTCCGGCCCCCACACAGAGGCCAATCATCTCAAGTGTGTTGACGCTAAACGCGTCGACGTGCGTCAATGCGCAAATTGTACCGCGGCTAAACGCCCAGCGGACAAGCGCTCTCATTCCTCTACGGATGCTAAGGTTTGCCCGTTTTGGAAAAATAGGTTCGATCGTGCCTGGCTCAAACGCCAGTTCCCCGCGCGTTCGACTTAAGGTGTACAGTGAACCGTCGCCGGGTTGGGTCGGGGATTCTGATGGAGAACTGGGAAGGTTGCGTAGCGGTATAGGAGGGAGATTGGTAGTGGTGAGGAACAATTTCTCTGAGGATTTAAAGTGACTTCGGGTCCGCCTCAATGTTTCATTTTCATATTTGATATGTCTGACTCCGCTGAGGGACTGCGAGTGCCCTAGCGTTCCGGTATTATATAGGGTGTATTGGCTGACTGTTTGGTTTTATCCCGGGTCCCCTTATGTATGTACCAATATTTCGATTCGTTTTTGTTTTTTGTTTCTTTTCTCTCTCTCGATAGCGCTTGACCTCGTCGCGCTGGATACGTTTGCGTAGAATACTGTAGTTTGGGGCCTCTGTAAACTGGCAAGTGTAGTAAGCCGCGGGAACGTGTCATGACACCCGACGTATGAGTAGTATTGAAATATACTATATTGATTACAAAAAAAAAAAAAAAAAAAAAAACACAGTCTGCCAATTCGTCACGAAGATAGCTAATGCCTGTTTTGATACTGGGTATTGGCCTCAACACTTCAAGCAGTCCATTTCGGTGATCATTCCGAAGCTGGGCAAACCGTCATACGACAAGGCCAAATCGTTCAGGCCTATCGTCTTACTCAACACGATGGGGAAACTCATTGAAAAAATGATCGCGCGGAGGCTTCAGTTTGAGAGCATCCGCTCCTTGAACCACAACCACTACCTTCCTGTTTTGGAAGCCTTGGTGGAAGTACCTTGAGTAGCGAATATTATCATCCTGAATGCCTCCCAAGCCTAAGCGTCCTAAGGCTAAGTCTGATGCGGTGGTCCCCTCGTGGGCCGACCATGTCAATCTCGACGAGCTGAACGATAATCAGCGTCAATTCCTCTTCGCCAACTCAGGATCAGCTCCGGCCATCCTGGCTACTCTTCAACACAAGGGGTCTATCACCTCTTGGAACCCTCCTCGTGGTGGCCCACTGGACATTCGTCCATTCGGCCCGGATTCTATCATCCCCGCGCCCAACACTGATTGGGATGCCGATGGGGGTGAACTCTTTGACCTCCCCGGAAGTAGTCTGGACCCTGCGCAGACCACTTCTACTCTTGGTAAACAGCCCCAGCCACCCTCTCCTGCCCCCTCCACCTCGCTTGCAGCTGGCACTCCGCCGGCTAAGGCAGGTGATGATCAAGACATGCGCTCACCCGAGTCACCCACCCCCGCAAGCGCCCCCTTTTGGGGCGTTTACTTCAGGAATCTAGAGAACGCACTGGCCACTCTGGACCCCACACACCACCAGTCGGCGCGGTACCTCGGTACTATGCTCACTGGGTTGCAGAAGATAGTGCGCGATGAGCGCTATCTCTCCCTTCAGGTTGACGGCGGCTTCACCGTTGCCGACCTCATTGATGCCCTGCCACACAGGTCTAGTGTGGTCCAGCCCCCCCACCCTCCTCGTGTTCCGGAGACCGGTCCTCGACCTACCTCCAAACCCCCTCCTAAGAAGGTCAAGTTTAACCCGCCTTCTCCCCTTGCCAAGAAGGTGAGTGCTCCAGCTTCGGCTGATAGTGCACCGCCTATTCTTTCCCAACGACCGCCTCCGGCTCAGGCCCCGGCCGTTTCCGTCCGCACCCCGCATGCCAAGACTCCTGTCCGACGCAAGCAGGGCAAACACAGAGTCCACGGCCCGTCTCGCCGAGGCATTATCATCTCCCCCCCGAGGAATGTTCGTCTTGGGCTCACAAGTTCAAGGTTGAATTTATCAACAAACTCAACAACCTCCTACTCACTGATCTGAAGGTCGACGACCTTCTTATCGAACATGCTGCTGAACACGGGATATCCACCTTCCTCGCCACCACCTGTGTCCCCACTCCCGCTGAGTGCGCGTTCGTGCTTAAACACGTGCGTGCACACTTTGTCATTGAAGGGAAAGATAACGCCGGTCCGATCACCCTATCCACTCCCACGTCCACTTCTTATCTCAAGATCGTGGACATTCCTATCACCGATCATAAATCGAAGGATTGGCTCAAAGCCACGGACGCCGCTCTCTCTGAAGCGATGCTCGCATCTCCGGTCGGATCCTCGCTAGCCGACATCATCAAACATGTTCGCCTCATGCGAACCTCCCCTCATTCAGATTCATGCATAGCGTGGGTCAACATCTCCGACACCGTCTCGGGAACTTCTGCTAAGAAGTTCATTGGGAAGTTTATTTCTGTGGCACGCAAGAACTGCAAGATCCTCGGCGCTCGCCCCCACTCCGGTTCCGTCCTGTGCACTCGGTGTTACAGGTGGGGCTACCACTCATCTCAGTGCCGCCGCCTCGGTGTGTGCTGCCCTCTATGCGGAGGCCCTCATCGCGAGGACTCTCACTCTCTCATGGTGCCCAACGACAAAGTTGCACACCGACACTGCGTGAACTGTACCGCTTCCAAGCGGGAAAAGCGCAGCCACTCCGCTACAGATAAGGCTTGTCCTTTCTGGAAGCATCGGTTCGATTGGGAATGGCTTCGCAAACAATTCCCAGCAAAGTGACAGCGTGTGTATTAACGTGCATTATTGTTAGTAGATGTTTCTTTCTATCTTTACACTCTCTCTTCTTTCTACGGCGGGTCGTTACCTCGGCCTTTCTTACGGACCGTTATGTAGTCCTTCTTCTTTGATATTTCCTTTTCAAGTCTCTCTGTTAAACCCTGTTGCCAGCGTTTGACCTTGTCATGCGTCAGGGGGGGGGGTCACCTATGTAGTCGTAGCTGGCAGGTGTACGTAAAGCCGGGGGAACGCGTCATGGCACCCCACGTATGAGTAGTATTGAAATATATTACATTGATTACAAAAAAAAAAAAAAAAAAAAAAAAAAGCTTCAGTTTGAGAGTATTGAAGCCGGTGTCATTCATCCTTGTCAAACAGGAGGTATACTCCAAAGATCGGTTGAGGATGCAGCAGTCGCATTAACACATCATGTTCGTACGGCGTGGGCAAAGAAAAAGGTGACTTCAGTTTTGGCTTTTGATGTAGCACAATTCTTTCCTTCTTTAAATCATAACGTTCTTTCAAAAATTTTCAAACATTTTGGATTTTCGGCTAGTGTAGTTTCTTTTTTCTCTAATTATTTAATAGGAAGAAAAACGCAATATTCCATAGACAATATTACTTCTCCTCTATTCGATAGTAATGTAGGAGTTGGACAAGGTAGCGCACTGTCGTCTATACTCTCTGCTTTGTATATAGCGCCATGTTTTCATTTACTGGACAAATGGGTCAAAGACGAGGAGGACCATATTCATTTTCCTTTAATATCTTTTCTTTCTTTTGTAGACGATGGACTTCTTGTTGCTATGGGGGATTGTAGAATGGACACTCACGATACTCTAAAAGAGGCGTATGCCCAAATGACTTCCATTTTCAAGGACTTCGGACTTGTTATGGAACATACAAAGACGGAATTATTCAATTTTGCGGACTCCACCCGTAACAAGAACTCGCCAAACCCCAGCATCAACTTGGGTGTGGCTCCATTTACCCGCGAATCTCCATGCGTCCCTAAAGATGTGTGGAGGTATCTTGGAATCATGTTTGATCGCAATTTGACCTCCCGCGACCACGTTAAATTCTATTCCACCAAGTCGGTTTCTGCAGTGCGCTGTATGAAGTCACTTGGAAACTCCAATCGAGGATTGACGCCTAAACAAAAGCGACTCCTCTACATTTCGTGCATTCAACCAATAGCAACCTTTGGACTATGCTGTTGGTATAAACCGGGAACGAGAGCATTCAAAACCAATATTAAAATGCTCCGTCTCACACACAACCAAGGGGCGCGCTGGATTACAGGCGCGTTCAGAACTTCTCCCATGGGAGCCATGTCGGCCGTGGCTGGTCTCATGCCTCTCCACCTCCAACTCAAGAAGCTGTTTGAGAGATCGGTCATCCGCATCAACACGCTTCACCCGCACCATCCCGTTCTTTCACTATTAGAGCGGCGAAAAGCCAAAGGATCTACCCTACATCCCAACGCCTTGGAACGCAAGTCCAAGACGATCCGCAAAGTCATCAAGTCTCCATTAGACTCGGTGATAGATAATCCTTCCTCAGAGATCTTCGACCCCCTCTCTGAACATATCAAACCTGGACATCGACTTGTGGACCGACATCCAGACAAAGTCAAATTCGTTCTCATGCCAAAGAATCGCAAAGACAGAGATGAATACCACAGCAAAATGAACCTTACTCCCGTAACGGAACCGCACGCCTTGCATCTATTCACAGCAGGCGTCAAACACAAGTTCGACCCGAGCGTGCCCGTGCCGCATCAAACTCACTCGCATATCGCGCTTGTCACAATCTTCAAAGGACAAGCCATCACATCTAAAACGAGGGCCGCCGGAAGGTGCGTCAACGATGAAACAATTGTCGGATGGTCAACATTTCTGGCATTAATCAAAGCGCATAAGAAGCTTCAAAAGGGATGGCCTATTTCCAAGGTTGTCCTTTACACTACGTCCCAGTTGATCGTCAAAAATCTGATGTCAACCAATTCCAAACCGCTCGGATCTCAGCTTTCCATTGCTGTATCCCTAGCCTTCGACGCGATCGCCACAGACTTCCCAGAGGTCGATATTGAAGTGCGAGGCTTTAACAAATCGTGGGCCACGGCTCCGGGTACCTATACAGAGGACTCGGGAATGTTACAGCCGTTGGCTCAAAGAGCATACTATTCAGCGGAGACCGCAAGGACGTTTACAGAGCGCTCTCTTTCATTTCCTCAATCTGCCTCATATCATTACACAAGGCAGAAAACAACGCGAGATGCCATTTACTTATGGCAAACCGGTTTCCATCAAGGAGTCTGCACGCCGAGCGAGTCGCCACCACACATGCCGTCTTCGGATGGTATAGGAACGCGCTTCGGACTTATAGTCCGCTCGCAAGGACTCAACGTGCCGCCACCACACATGCTCTCTTCAGGGAGTATAGGAACACGCTCAGGACTCGGGAACGCAATTAGCGAGCCACCACCACACATGCCGTCTTCGGATGGTATAGGAACGCACTCAGGACCTTCGGTCCGCTCGCAGGTTCAAAGTTCATCTTATCATATCAAGTCTTGTTTCAAGGGTAACAGCTGGTATGACATTACTGACAAAGAAGGCAGTGAAGTACTTCCGAGTCATCTCCAAGGCGGCCCATGGTTTCAGACGTACCAAGGAGTCAAGGCTGCCAACAATTCACCACTCTTCGCTCGTCTCATGCGAGTCATGTGCAATCACGCACCGATAGGGGAATTGTCAAGATAGAAAAGTGACCACACCAGGGTTTGAACCTGGGACCATCCCAATTGCACTAGGAAGCTCTAACCACTGAGCTATATGATCTTGGTATATAGTAGCTAAGATGTTATATGTATAAATCTTAGGCCTAGAGGTGGAACCCATGACTGAGGGCCTGCTGCAGGGGCTGAGGCACAGTACAGATTATGTGAGAGCACAGAGCTCCAAACTGTCAGGTGACTTGTCCTGTCATCACCTAACAGGAATACAGAGTGAGGTTCTTCCCAAACGAACCTTACAAGTCATGTCAATGCGATCTTCGGTCACCAGAGACGCGTCAACACTTACTAATGGTCTGTCCTCTGTTCGTGAGGCAGATCAACCACTACGATCTTGAAGGCATCACTACGATTAGAGGCCTTATCCTCTGCCACAGACGCCGCTCTCTCTGAAGCGATGCTCGCATCTCCGGTCGGATCCTCGCTAGCCAACATCATCAAACACGTTCGCCTCATGCGAACCTCCCCTCACTCAGATTCATGCATAGCGTGGGTCGACATCTCCGACACCGTCTCGGGAACTTCTGCTAAGAAGTTCATTGGGAAGTTTATTTCTGTGGCACGCAAAAACTGCAAGATCCTCGGCGCTCGCCCCCACTCCGGTTCCGTCCTGTGCACTCGGTGTTACAGGTGGGGCCACCACTCATCTCAGTGCCGCTGCCTCGGTGTGCGCTGCCCTCTATGCGGAGGCCCTCATCGCGAGGACTCTCACTCTCTCATGGTGCCCGACGACAAAGTTGCACACCGACACTGCGTGAACTGTACCGCTTCCAAGCGGGAAAAGCGCAGCCACTCTGCTACAGATAAGGCTTGTCCTTTCTGGAAGCATCAGTTCGATCGGGAATGGCTTCGCAAGCAATTCCCAGCCAAGTGACAGTGTGGGCATTAACGTGCGCTATTGTTAGTAGGTGTTTCATTCTATTTTTACACTCTCTCTTCTTTCTACGGCGGGTCGTTACCTCGGCCTTTCTTACGGACCGTTATGTAGTCCTTCTTCTTTGTTATTTCTTTTCCAAGTCTCTCTGTTAAACCCTGTTGCCAGCGTTTGACCTTGTCACGCGTCAGGGGGGGGTCACCTTTGTAGTCATAGCTGGCAGGTGTACGTAAAGCCGGGGGAACGCGTCATGGCACCCCATGTATGAGTAGTATTGAAATATATTACATTGATTACAAAAAAAAAAAAAAATTCTCTGTTTCAACTCTCCAGGTTGACTTTTTTTTTTTTTTTTTTTGTAATCAACGTAAGTTTATTTCAAAACTACTCGTACGTCGGGTGTCACGACACGTTCCCGCGGCTTTCTACCCTCACCAGTTTACAGAGGCACAAAACAACAGTATTCTAACTACAAAACCGTATCTAGCGCGACGAGGTCAAGCGCTATCGAGAGAGAGAAAAGAAACAAAACAAAACAAAACGAATCGAAATATTGGTACATACATAAGGGGACCCGGGATAAAACCAAGCAGTCAGCCAATACACCCTACATAATACCGGAACACTAGGGCACTCGCAGTCCCTTTTGCGGAATCAAACATATCAAATATGAAAATGAAAAATTGAGGCAGACTCGAAGTCACTTTAGATCCTCAGAAAAATTTGTCCACACCACTACCGTTCTCCCTCCTAAACCGCTACGCACCCTTCCCAGTTCTCCATCAGAATCCCCGACCCAACCCAGCGACGGTTCACTGTACACCTTAAGTTGAACGCGCGGGGAACTGGCGTTTAAGCCAAGCACGATCGAACCTATTTTTCCAAAACGGGCACGCCTTGACATCCGTAGAGGAATGAGAGCGCTTGTCTGCGGTACAATTTGCGCATTGGCGCACGTCGACGCACTTGAAGTGATTGGCCTCTGTATGGGGGCCAGAGCAGAGCGGGCAGCGCACGCACTTGGCACGACACTGATCTGAATGGTGACCCCACCGCTGGCAGCGAGCGCAGTGGACAGAGCCGGAATGAGGGCGAGTGCCCTTGATTTGACAGTTCACTCCACCAACGGAGATGAACTTGGAAATGTAGGTGCGAGCATTGCTGCCCGACACCGTGTCGTGGATATCAACCCATGCCCAGCACGAGTCAGAGTGAGGCGAAGCGCGCATGAAGCGCGGCTTGTGCTTGATCAGTTTGGCCAGCGAAGCGCCGACCGGAGACTTGTTGAGAGCGCTAGTGAATGCCTCATGTTGTTTGAGCGCCCACTCCTTGGAGGAAGCGGGCACGTGGGGGATGTCAACGATCTTCAGATAAGAAGTCGACGTGATGGGAGAATGGCCGATGGGGATGTTCGGACTCGGGAAGATGCGCCGAACGTGCTTGAGCACGAAAGAAACTTCAGCGGGGGAGGGGACACGGGAGGCGGCAATACAGATGCCGTTGCCTTCGACCGAAGCATAAGTGAGAATGACGTCAGACTTGACGTCACTCTTGAGAAGCTTGTTGAGGTTGTTGATAACCTCGGGAGTGAAGGAAGCCACATTAACCGGAGAATCGGCTGGCGGTGTCAGGATTATAGCACGGCGCGAAGCGCCGTGTGCAGTGTGTTTGCCTTGGCGTCTCTTGCGAGGCACCGAAGGAGCGCGGAACGAAACAGGGGGAGCGTCTTTAGGTGCAGACGCGCGCTTGGAGCTTGGGATGGGGAGGGGTTTGTTGGGCGCCTTCCCAGACACTGGAGGTGGAGCGGCCGGCTCGTCCACTTCCATGAGTGGGGCCGTTGGCGGAGGAGTGACGTCAACAGAAGGGGCCGGATCAACCCGAACTTTCTTCTTTGGCGGTTTGGACTTTGATGACTCAGCGGGTGGCGGTGCGTCCCGCGGAATAACACGAGGAGCAGGTGTGTCGGCTGCGGGTGCAGGCGCTTCAACTGCTGGGAGGAGAACGCGACGAAGATGTGATATTTTCTTCGTATAAGCTGAATGGATGCGATTGACATCGTCGTCCATGATGGTGGGGAAAGCTTCTATGATATTAAGCTTCCATTCAGATGAGGATAATGCTTCGAAAATATCAACAGCATTATTGATAAGTGAAATGACAGCCTCAGTAGATTCTTCGCTGTTTAAATGTTCTTCGTCTGCAGGAGAGGCAGGACTGGGAGTGGTGGCGTCTTCCGGACTAAGGCGATGTTATAGTACCGGCTGGCCTGGGCCGTAGCGGTCGGAGTGGAAAACACCCGGCTGACTCGAGAGGACACTATTCCTCCGTCGGTGGCCCTGGTACAGTTAAAATAGCCAGGTTGCTGCTTAAGTTGTTTCCACGTCACTGGTGTTTCGCCGGTAAGGGTAGAGTGGCCAATAGCCATGCGCTGCAAAGCACCCCGTAGACGAGTTTTTCTTTTTCTCTTTTAGCTTCGACCTTGTCAGCTGGATACTTTCGCGTAGAGTAGTTAAGTACAGGTGATGAAAAGTACGGGGAACGCGTCATGGCACCCTTTAAGTAGTTTTGAAATAAACTATATTGATTACAAAAAAAAAAAAAAAAAAAAAGTGGTGGCGTCTTCATAATCGAGAGCCATAGAAGAGTCCTCACTGCCGCATACCGAGACGGCAGCAACAGATGGACCGGAAGATGAAGACCCCGGCGAGATGGGGCACTTCGAGGAAAGCACCGAAGCCGAAGGCGACGGTGCGCGAGGAGGGGAGGGAGGACGAGTGGGCACCGGCGGCGGAGGCGTCGGCACACGAGGGGGGGGAGTAGGGACTCTGGGCGGTGTCTTGACAGCCGGAGGGGCTGCACCGATCCCAGTAGGTTGGCCAGATGGCCCTTTGACATTACCTTTGCTCGCAGCGTGAGCTTCAGTGTTGGTGATGGCGACCGTGGGGGCAATGCCCCGGTTGCGGACAGCGTCCATGATTGCTCTATTCTCCTGCGAGTCGTACCCGAAGGTGGATAGAACGATTTGACCTTGATATTTCGGGTCGAGTAGTACCCCAATGTCTGAGACAGTGAGGCGAGTGGCGTTGGGGTTGGCAGGCGGTGACGGCGCCTGAGACGGGGGACGGGACGGGTGCGGCGTAGGGGCCGGTGCGGACTGTTTCTTGCGCTGAGCGGGCATGATACTGGATGTATTGCTACTACTAGACGACTAGCACTGAGACTTCCAAAAGAGGAAGGTAGTGGTAAGAGGTCAAGGAGCGTGTGACTCTCCCGGTTGACCTCTCGCTATGGCATCGTCGCTTCATTCATCACAACTACGCTGATGTGAAGTCTATGATCAGTAAGGATCTAGTTTCTGGGCTCAAACTCGAGTCTAACTTGTGGCCTGACTCTATCTGTGAGCCGTGCTTGGCTGGCAAAATGCATTCCCTCCCTTTTCCCTCCTCCTTGAATCACTATCACTCTCCTCTCGAGCTAGTGCATTCAGATCTTCACAGACCGCTCCCAGTCGCTTCACACTCAGGCTACAAGTACTGGACCACCTTCATTGACGACGCGACGCGTTTCCGGGCAGTTTATCTGCTTAAAGCTAAGTCGGAGGCATTTGAAGCATTCAAAGTCTACAAATCCTGGGCTGAGACTCAACTCGGAGTCAAACTGCGAGCACTACAGGATGACAAGGGAGGTGAATACATGTCTAATGCTTTCAAAAGCTTTACTGAGCTTGCTGGCATCGAGAGACGTCACTCGACTCGGAACTGGCCTCAGCAGAATGGTCTTGCTGAACGGGCTAATAGGACTATGGGAGAGAGGATCACTGCTATGCTCTCGGAATCTCGGCTACCTGGTTCTTTCTGGGGTGAATGTATCTCGTCTATGGTCCATGTATGGAATATGCTCCCTACTGCTTCGCTTTCGGGCACCACTCCCTTCGAAGCTTTCTATAAGCGAAAACCTGATGTCTCACATCTCCGGGTCTGGGGGTGTACTTCCTATGTCCATGTACAACGAGATAAGCGCAATTCCCTCCAACCTCACTACGAGAAGTGTGTCTTTATAGGCTATCCGGCTGGCTACAAAGGCTGGAAGTTCTACAACCCAGTCACAAAGCGAACCGTGATCTCTGAGAGAGCTGATTTCGACGAGAGATACTTTCCGGGCACTTCTAAAGCCCAACTCGAGGCTGTCCCGTCATTTGCCTGCACACCAGAGTCACTACCACTTCCTAATGATACATCTTCATACTCGGGACTGCCACCTCTACAGGATGAAGGGGGTGATAATCACTTCCCTCCTGCTCGTCCTAAGACTCCCACTCCGTCCGCTTCAGTTCCTCCTGAAGAGAAGCCAGTTCTACCTCTACCACCTCTCCCATTGATTCCTCCAGTAATTCCTCCCTTGATTCCTCCAGTCACTCCTCCACAAATCCATGCACCACTCCCAGTGACTCCTCCTACTGCCGGAGCGCCTCTTGAGCCCCCTCACATTCCTAGACGTACTGGGCGAGTTCGGAAGCCTCCTGGTCAATGGTGGAAGCTCAAACAACCTGACTTAGCTGGTAATGACTCTGACTCTGACGACGAAGCTGCTCTGCTAGCTGACTCGGAGTACTGTGAAGTCGAGTTTGCTGGAGCCGCCTCGGGTGCTGATCCCCGGAGTTATAGACTAGCAATGAAGTCTCCTGACTCGGATTGCTGGACTGAGGCTTGTAACACTGAGATATTCAATCTCGAGGCTAACGGGACTTGGGAACTCATGGAACTGCCTCCAGGCAAGAAGGTAGTCAACTCTGGCTGGGTCTTTAAAGTCAAACGACTTGCCAACGGCTCAATTGAGCGCTACCGGGCTCGTCTCGTTGCTAAGGGCTATTCCCAACGTCCTGGATTTGACTTCACTGAGGTCTTTGCCCCTACATTCCGTCCTGCATCACTACGCCTCATTATTGCTCTTGTAGCTAGAGAAGGCTACAAAATGCGTTCAGTCGACATCTCCTCTGCCTTTACTTATGGGGAACTCGAAGAGGAGATTTATATGCGCCAACCCGAGGGCTATCACATTGGTAGTCCTAACATGGTCTTTCGGCTCCGTAAATCGCTCTATGGCCTCAAGCAGGCTGCCAGGCAGTGGAATAAGAAACTCCGGGGTGTCCTTGAAGGCATTGGCTACACTAGGCTTCGCTCTGACAGCTCCATCTACATGTTAGAGTGAGCAAGCAGTCTACAAGTGTTACATCGCTTCTTGAACCTGTACCACTACCTTCCTCTTTTGGAAGTCTCAGTGGTCACTAGTTATGAGTAGCAATAAACCTTCTGCAATGGACGTGGATGCTGCCGGCGACGACAGCGACTGGTCTGATGATGAGAATATCCCGGAGGGTATGTACAGCAGTTCTGTTGGACGTGCTCTTCTACAGGCAGCGGCTCGTATGGAAGACGAGCTCGAACTCCCGGCGGCGTCTCGCATGACGACGCCAAATCCTGCTAGGACTCGTTCCGAGTCCTCTCTCACCCCCCTGTCCTACACCTCGGTCCCCGTTCCGCTGGACAACCGCTCTCCAATGCTGTTTCCGTCGACTCCGACACCGGCTCCGACTTCCACCCCCTCCACTGGGCGTTCCCGTACTCTGACCTCGGGTCAGAAGGGAATGCTCAAATTAGTCAACACCTCGATCGTCATGCTTGACGATATCGAGCCCGAACACCCGCTGTATGCACCGTTTACGGATTGTATATTGCGGGCATCACATGTACTCATCAAGCGGCGCGATCTTGACGGGTACAAAACCTCCTCCGTCGCGGGCATCGGTTCTTTTTCAGAACAGCTCGCGAAGATAATCGGTATGGTCGATCCGCCTCCACGGGCATTCGAGCCAACTCCGCCCCCTCCCACTCCCTCGGGTACAGCCACCCCTCGGCCACGGTCTCCGTCGGCCGACATGGACATGACCCCGCGAAAATCGAAGAAGGCGAAGCCGGCACAGCCGACCCCCCCTCCTCCACCCCAGCCTCCCATTTTTGGAAAGGACCCTGTCCCTTCCAAAAATAACACATATGCCAAGGCTGCTGCGCGTCGTCCCCCTCAGCAGCAACCTCCGCCCCGTCCCCAGGCTCCCGCCGCTCACGCGGCTATCGCCCCCACCACCCCTGCGTCCAAGCCTTCGGGCAAAAAACGTAGGGCCCGTCACACATGCCACGGCGCTTCGCGTCGCGGCGTGTTCCTCACTCCCCCGGCCGGATCTTCCATCCGCGCTGCTCACGTATCTCCGGCCATGCTGGCCGAGATCAACGCCCACCTCAAGAATGACGTCAGTTCCGACGTCATTCTTGAGCACTCCGAGGACTCCGGATCCGGCATTTTCATTGCCGCGAGCCGAGTCCCCACCTCCTCCGAGACCACGTGTGTGCTCAAACACATACGGCGTCTTGTCACCGTCGCGGGCGTCGTGCCCATCAAATCCACTCCGGTTACATCGACCTCCTATCTCAAGGTCATCGACGTCCCCATGATCCCCGCCGAGCCGAAGGTTTGGCAATCCGCCCAACGCAGCGCATTCACCAACGCGCTATCGATATCGCCGGTTGGCAAGGAACTCTCCATCGCCATCAAGCACGCCGTCCGTTTCATGCGGACTTCGGCTCACAGCGACACTTGTGTCGCGTGGGTCGACATATGCGATTCCGTTGCGGGCAGTTCGGCCCGCTCCTATATCGGCAAGACGATCGTCATCGGCGGTCGGAATTGTCAGATCCGCGGCACAGCTCCACGGCCCGGTTCTGCCTTGTGCACTCGGTGCATGAGGTGGGGCCATCACTCTTCGGTTTGCCGGTCCAAAGGTATCCGATGTCCTCTATGCGGGCTCCCTCACTCCGAGGCCGCCCATCACGAATACTGCGCCCACTCGAAGCGCGATCCCAACGCCCGGTCCTGTGTCAACTGTAGTGCGGCAGGCAGGACTAAACGCGACCACTCTGCAACGGACACTGCGTGTCCGTTTTGGCAGAACCGATTCGACAGGGACTGGTTGAGGCGCCAGTTCCCTAAGAAGTGATCAGCGCGCGTCAAAACGCGTTTCGGGGTTAGTAGCCGGTGAGGCCTCCCAACTTTCGTTTTCATTTTTTCATGTCTACATTCCGCTTGATTATGTTCCGGTCTCGCGTTCCGATATGTTCTATGGTCTGTGCCTGTCTGTTTGTGATTCGTTCCGGGGCCGCATATTGATGTATCATCCTTTTTCGATCAAACACTTATTTTTCTCTTTCTCTACGCTAGCGCTTGACCTTGTCGCGCAGGATACGTTTTTCTTTTTCTTATGGTCACGCGTCATGGCAACCGTATTCTCAGCATGTTGTACATAGTGTTCGCATGTACTTATATCGCTGGAATAGAAGGCTCGAACAGCCACTGATTACAAAAAAAAAAAAAAAAAAAAAAGTCTACAAGTGTTACTGGTGGACTTAGATATATGCGGACGAGTTTAGTCACATGATAGCTTAGTCATGTATGGTTGAACTTCCCTGTGGACGCTTCAGAGGCCTTAGCTTCTTACAGTGTATCCACAGGTGAGTACAAGTTAGTATATCACAATACAGCTTCTTACAGTGTATCCACAGTTTGTCCTTGGGATTGCTCACTCGCTTCTAGGCTCATTAGGATCGCCACTGCAACTGCTATCGTTCTACGTTTAACACTACATCTTTTTTTTTTTTTTTTTTTTTTTTTTAATCACTATAGTTTATTTCAAAACTACTTAAAGGGTGCCATGACGCGTTCCCCGTACTTTACATCACCTGTACTTAACTACACCGAAACCGTATCCAGCGCGACGAGGTCAAGCGCTATCAAGAGAGAGAAAAGAAACAAAACAAAAACAAATCGAGACATTGATACATACGTAAGGGGACCCGGGATAAAACCAAGCAGTCAGCCAATACACCCTACATAATACCGTAACGCTAGAGCACTCGCAGTCCCTTTTGCGGAATCAAACATATCAAATATGAAAGTAAAAAGTTGAGGCAGACTCGAAGTCACTTTAGATCCTCAGTAGAAATTGTCCTCACCACTACCGTTCACCCTCCTAAACCGCTACACAACCTTCCCAGTTCTCCATCAGAATCCCCGACCCAACCCAGCGACGGTTCACTGTACACCCTAAGTCGAACGCGCGGGGAACTGGCACTTGAGCCAGGCACGATCGAACCTATTTTTCCAAAACGGACAGACCTTCGAGTCCGTAGCGGAATGAGAGCGCTTGTCCGCTGGGTGTTTCGCCGCGGTACAGTTTGCGCATTGGCGCACGTCGACGGACTTGAAATGATTGGCCTCGGTGTGAGGACCAGAGCAGAGGGAACAGCGGGCACACTTGGCGCGGCACTGATCTGAATGATGGCCCCAGCGCTGACAGCGAGCACAGTGGACGGAGCCGGAATGAGGGTGAGCGCCCTTGATCTGACAGTTTGTGCCGCCAATAGACACAAACTTGGAAATATAAGTGCGAGCATTGCTGCCCGACACTGTGTCGTGTATATCGACCCATGCCCAGCACGAGTCGGAATGGGGGGAGGCGCGCATGAAGCGCGGCTTGTGCTTGATTAATTTGGCCAGCGAAGCGCCGACTGGAGATTTGTTGAGAGCGCTAGTGAACGCCTCGTGTTGTTTGAGTGCCCACTCTTTGGAGGAAGCAGGCACGTGAGGGATGTCGACGATCTTCAAATAAGATGTCGACGTGATGGGGAGATGGCCGATGGGGACATTCGGGCTCGGGAAGATTCTCCGAACGTGCTTGAGCACGAAAGAGACTTCAGCGGGGGACGGGACACGGGAGGCGGCAATACAGATGCCGTTGCCTTCAACAGAGGCATGCGTAAGAATGACATCAGACTTGATGTCATTCTTGATGAGCTTATTGAGACTATTAATAATCTCGGGAGTGAATGAAGCCGCTGTTACCGGAGAGTCCGCAGGCGGTGTCAGGATTATAGCACGGCGCGAAGCGCCGTGTGCTGTGTGCTTGCCTTGGCGTCTCTTGCGAGGCGCCGAAGGAGCGCGGAACGAAACTGAAGGGGCGCTAGAGGGAGGAGGCGCGCGCTTTGAACTTGGGATGGGAAGGGGTTTGGTGGGTGCCTTCCCAGACGCTGGAGGTGGAGCGGCCGGCTCATCCACTTCCATGAGTGGGGCCGTTGCCGGAGGAGTGACGTCAGACTGTGGGGCCGGATCGACCCGAACCTTCTTCTTTGGAGGCTTAGCCTTGGATGACTCAGCGGGTGGCAGTGCGTCCCGCGGATTTACACGTGTGGCAGGTGCGTCAGCTGCGGATGCAGGCGCTTCAACTGCCGGGGGGAGGAGGGATCGGAAATCATGTACTTTCCTAATGAAATATTTGTGGACGTCGTTGAGATCGTCGTCCATGAGTGTGGGGAAGACGTCGAGGACGACAGTCTTCCAATCCTTAGATGCAAACGCCTCGAAAAAACCGAGAGCGGTGCGGATAGCGTTAATGATAACTTCTTTGGATTCTTTACTGTCCAAATGCTCCTCATCGGCAGGAGAAGTGGGACGGGGGGTGGTGGCGTCCTCGTAGTCAAGGGCCATTGAAGAGTCGTCGCTGCCGCATACCGAGACGGCAGCGACAGAGGGACCGGAAGATGAAGACCCCGGCGAGATGGGGCGCTTCGAGGAAAGCACCGAAGCCGAAGGCGACGGTGCGCGAGGAGGGGAAGGGGGACGAATGGGCACCGGCGGTGGAGGTGTCGGCACACGGGGAGGGGGAGTAGGGACTCTGGGCGGTGTCTTGACAGCCGGGGGGGCTGCACCGATCCCAGTAGGTTGGCCAGAGGGCCCTTTGACATTACCTTTAGCTAGCGCACTAGCTTTGGCGTTGGCGATGGCGACCGCGGGGGCAATGCCCCGGTTGCGGACGGCGTCCATGATAGCTCGGTTCTCCTGCGAGTCGAGCGACCAGTTGGCGAGAGTCATTCTATTGATGAATTCCCACAACACCAAGTAAGTTGTAGCTTTTGATCTGGGTTGGCAGGAGGTCAGTACTCACATTCTCGCCAGGATTCAGCACGTCGAACTCTTGCGCTTCATCTACTTCAAGTTCAGGAGAACCGAAGTCTTCAAGAGGTTGACTCCCATCGAGTAGTGAGTCCCCATAATATCCTCGTCGAATGTGTACTCTGATCATCTTCGTCATCTGACCTTCGATGGCACTCCTTGTAGTCATCATAAAGCTCGTTGACAAACGGAGACCTCATATTGCATCGATCAAGGGGAATGGGGATGGGCTCAACATCTGGTGATTTCCGCCTGCCAGTGTCTGAGTCCATTTCGTCAAAGGTAGACTCGGATTTGCCCAATTCACTGGGTTCATACTCCGAGCTCAATATCTCTGAGCTCAAATAAGCCTTGTCATTATTGGACTCAACGGCGGCATTGGGTGCTGTATCCCTTCCACCCATCCGGGTAAGTTGATCAGAAGTTTTCACCCTTTCTTTAGCCCTGATATCGTGTCTGTCATCAGCAGCGTCGCCCATTCCTTCAAGTCTACCATCCCGTTCATCTACCCGGAACTGGGAATCTTCACCTTCAGCTTGGAAGAGATCCGCCGGCGTATCAACCTGTTGTGAGTCAAACATGTCATCTGTTCTGGCTTCAACATTCATCGTATTTGCACTTGTGCTGAGTTCAACTTGACTTTTCCAGTTTATTTTCGGAACAACCTGTCTTGCACTTGCTTTGGAATTACCAAAGCGGCTGCTGCGTGTACATTTCGCCATTGGTGATCGTATAGTTGGGGTATTAGGATCCTGCAATGTGTGTTTGGTGAGTACAACTTTTTTGAATAGTAGTATGTGGCTCAAACTAACTGCAAAGTCATAGACATGCGCTCGTTTTGTCGAGGGCCTGTTACTCTGTTCCTGCCCGCCGGTGCCGGTGGCGGTGTGGCTTGCAATTTCTAGATTGTGATCATTGTTGACTACTACTAATGCTTGAGCCTGATTTGCGACACGCTGAACTCTCAACTTCTATCCCTTCCCCTGCACTCAAATCAACGTCTATGGCCTCGCAATCGCGCATACACGCTCCCTACGCATGGGACACCATTTCGACGCGTTTTGGCGCGTCTCCGACGCGTCTGAGAGCCTCTACATCGACCAAAACTCCCTCTGGAAGCCATACACCGTCTCCACACTCTCTGGGACCGATTTCCGGCCCTAAGAACGCGTCAATCGCTTGTTCCTTTTGTGGGAGGGTAGGGCACATGCCTAGGAGGTGCAGGAAGCAAAAGAACGCGAACAAACGCGCTCAGGAGCGCTCCATGTCAAGATAGAAAAGTGACCACACCAGGGTTTGAACCTGGGACCATCCCAATTGCACTAGGAAGCTCTAACCACTGAGCTATATGATCTTGGTATATAGTAGCTAAGATGTTATATGTATACATCTTAGGCCTAGAGGTGGAACCCACGACTGAGGGCCTGCTGCAGGGGCTGAGGCACAGTACAGATTATGTGAGAGCACAGAGCTCCGAACTGTCAGGTGACTTGTCCTGTCATCACCTAACACTCCAGACTGCCTGGAACATCTAAAAGTAATGTCAAAGGGCCACTTGGCCATCTGAGTGGGATAGGTGCAGCTCTTCCAGCTGTCAAGACACCACCCACTCCTCCTGGGGATGTTTCTACTGGTTCTGGCTCTCCTGGCTCTGATATTCCACTGAGAGCATCCGCTCTTGGTGCTTATTCCTCTCCCTCATCCTCTCCCTCATCCTCTTCCTCACCATCTTCACCACTACAGCTTGATGCTGACTTTTTCTGGCTGGCTGATACTGGTGCTACATCCCACATAACTCCTCACCGCCATTGGTTCAAATCCTACTCCCCTCATCGTATCCCTATCCGCCTTGCTGACAACTCTACTGTCTATTCAGCTGGTGTAGGGTCTGTTGTCTTTCAACCGGTGGTGAATGGAAAAGAAACTAGAGCGGTGGAGTTCACGAGAGTCCTTCATGTTCCTGACCTCAGGAGTAATCTCTTATCATGTCTCTACCTTGCCCGACACAAGGGCTTCAATATCACTATCTCCGCTCAATCTATTGACTTCCAATGCAAAGGGATTTCGCTTTTCACGGCCACTATCCATTCCAACAACTCTGCTGAGCTTGACGGCTCAACTCTCACTTCTGAGACTGCTTTCTCTGTCTCTACCCTCCCGGTTGACCTCTCGCTATGGCATCGTCGCTTTATTCATCACAACTACGCTGATGTGAAGTCTATGATCAGTAAGGATCTAGTTTCTGGGCTCAAACTCGAGTCTAACTTGTGTCCTGACTCTATCTGTGAGCCGTGCTTGGCTGGCAAAATGCATTCCCTCCCTTTTCCCTCCTCCTTGAATCACAATCGCTCTCCTCTCGAGCTAGTGCATTCAGATCTTCACGGACCGCTCCCAGTCGCTTCACACTCAGGCTACAAGTACTGGATCACCTTCATTGATGACGCAACGCGTTTCCGGGCAGTCTATCTGCTTAAAGCTAAGTCAGAGGCATTTGAAGCATTCAAAGTCTACAAATCCTGGGCTGAGACTCAACTCAGAGTCAAACTGCGAGCACTACAGGATGACAAGGGAGGTGAATACATGTCTAATGCTTTCGGCTGTCTCTGAGCTGTCCAAGCACTTCAAACTCCGTGATCTCGGGTCTACTACACTCTGCTGGGTATTCAGGTCACTCAGGACTCTTCTACTTGCTCCATCTCTCTCTCGCAGGAGCACTACATCAAGGAGCTCCTAGAACGCTTCAATATGGATGATGCTAATCCTCTTTCCACTCCACTCGCTCCGGGATCTGAGCTCTCCGACATTATTCCTTCACTCGAAGATCAGGCTGAGATGAAGTCAGTTCCTTATCTCAATGCTGTAGGTTTTTTTTTTTTTTTTTTTTTTGTAATCAAGCGGCTGTTCGAGCCTTCTATTCCAGCGATATAAGTACATGCGAACACTATGTACAACGTGCTGAGAATAAGGTTGCCATGACGCGTTACCAAGAGAGAAAGAAAACATATCCTGTGCGACGAGGTCAAGCGCTAGCGTAGAAAGAAAGAAACATAAAAGTCCGATCGAAAAAGAGTGATACATCAGTATGCGACCCCGGGACGAACCTGACAGTCAGGTACAGACCACACCTAGTATCGGAACACGAGACGTAAGCATATCAAGTGGAAAGTAATCATAAAAGAAAATGAAAAACAAATGACGGGAGGCCGACCCGGCAACTAACCCCGAAACGCAATTTGACGCGCGCTGATCACTTCTTAGGGAATTGGCGCCTCAGCCAATCCCTATCAAATCGGTTCTGCCAAAACGGACACGAAGTGTCCGTTGCAGAGTGGTCGCGTTTAGTCTTGCCTGCCACACTACAGTTGACACAAGACCATGCTTCTGGATCGCGCTTTGAGTGGGCGCAGTATTCGTGATGGGCGGCTTCGGAGTGAGGGAGCCCGCAGAGAGGACAGCGTATACCTTTTGATCGGCATACGGAAGAGTGATGACCCCACCTCATGCACCGAGTGCACAAGGCAGAGCCGGGCCGTGGAGCTGCGCCGCAGATTTGACAGTTTCGACCGCCAATGACGATTGTCTTGCCGATGTAGGAACGGGCCGAAGTGCCTGAGACGGAGTCGCATATGTCGACCCAAGCAACACACGTGTCGCTATGAGCCGAGGTCCGCATGAAACGGACAGCGTGCTTGATGGCAATGGAGAGCTCCTTACCAACCGGCAAAATTGAAAGCGCGTTTGTGAACGCGCTGCGTTGAGTGGACTGCCAAACCTTCGGCTCGGCGGGGATCATAGGCACGTCAATAACCTTGAGGTAGGAAGTCGAGGTGACGGGAGTGGATTTGATGGGGACGACGCCCGCGACGGTGATGAGACGCCGGATGTGTTTGAGAACACAAGCGGTCTCGGAAGCATTCAGGACTCGGCTCGCGGCAATGAAGATGCCGGATCCAGAGTCTTCCGTGTGTTCGAGAATGACGTCAGACTTGACGTCATTCTGGAGGTGAGTATTGATTTCGGCCAGCATGGCCGGGGACACGTGGGCGGCGCAGACAGAAGATCCGGCCGGTGGAGTGAGTGGCACGCCGTGGCATGTGTGACGAGCCCTACGTTTTCTGCCCGAAGGCTTGGACGCAGGGGCGATGGCGACAGCCGCGGGAGCCTGAGGAAGGGGCGGAGGCTGCCGTTGAGAGGGGCGGCGAGCAGCGGCCTTGGCGTAAGTGTTAATTTTGGAAGGGACAGGGTCCTTTCCAAAAACGGGAGGCTGGGGTGGAGGAGGGGGGGTCGGCTGCGCCGGCTTCGCCTTCTTCGATTTACGCGGGGTCATGTCCATGTCGGCCGACGGAGACCGTGGCCGAGGGGTGGCTGTACCCGAGGGAGTAGGAGGGGGCGGGGTTGGTTCGAATGCCCGTGGAGGCGGATCGACCATTCCGATGATCTTCGCAAGCTGCTCAGAGAACGAGCCGATGCCTGCGACGGAGGAAGTGTTGTACCCATCGAGATCGCGACGTCTGATGAGAGTGTGTGTTGCCCGCAGTATGCAATCCGTGAACGGCGCGTAGAGCGGGTGTTCGGGCTCGATGTCGTCAAGCATGACGATCGAGGTGTTGACAAGTTTGAGCATTCCCTTCTGACCAGCGGTCAGAACACGGGAACGCCCAGTGGAGGAGGCTCAATGCTGTAGGTGCCCTTCAGTATCTGGCCACTATGACTCGCCCCGACATCGCCTATGCTGTCTCCTATCTCGGGAGGTTCAACTCGAACCCAGCTCCAGCTCACTGGCTTGCAGTCAAGCACTTGTTCCGCTATCTCATTGGGACTATGCACTACAAACTTGTCTATCGAGCTAGTGACTCGGAGGAACTCTTCACTACCTACTCGGACGCCTCTCACGGAGCCTGCAAGGCTACAGGTCGAGCTACGGGTGGTTATGTGACTCTAGTCTCGGGAGCTGCTGTGGGCTGGTCTTCTAAGCGCCAGCCATTCATGACTCTCTCGAGCACTGAGGCCGAGTTTGTTGCTGCCGTCGAGGCTGGCAAAGAGATTAAATGGACTAGGAATATCCTGACTGAGTTTGGCTTCCCTCTGACACTTCCTTCGACACTCTTTGTTGATAACAAGTCAGGAATCAGTGTAGCCAAGAATCCAGAGCATCACGGACGCATGAAACACCTTGACCTGCGCTTCTACTGGCTCCGGGAGGCTGTTGAAGAAGGACTCATAGATCCTTTGTATGTTTCTACACACGAGCAAGTGGCCGACATCCTTACCAAGGCTGTGGCAAAGAAGGTAGTTGAGTTTGCTGTTCCTCTATTAGGACTTGAGTAGACTGGCTAGATCAAGGGGGTGTGTTAGAGTGTGAGCAAGCAGTCTACAAGTGTAGTTGGTGGACTTAGATATATGCGGACGAGTTTAGTCACATGATAGCTTAGTCATGTATGGTTGAACTCCCCTGTGGACGCTTCAGAGGCCTTAGCTTCTTACAGTCTGTCCACAGGTGAGTACAAGTTGTTAGAACTCAATACAGCTTCTTACAGTCTGTCCACAGTTTGTTCTAGGGATTGCTCAGTCAGTTCCTATCCAATTGACTCGCTTCTAGGCTCGTTAGGATCGCCACTGCAACCGCTATCGTTCTACGTTTAACAATTTCGACGCTTCAGATTTGAACCTGGACATACCTGGAGATGAGGCCCCACGCGATTGGACAGTTTACTCGCCGGTAAGATAACGCCTTAGAATTTTGATATCGCAATAATTTGAATGCTTATGTTTTAAGTATAATCAGTGTGACCATGATGACTCCGACTCCGAGCCTGCCAGAGTACATGAACATCTGGAGTGAAGATCCTGCCTTCGAAGTTCAAGACGCTCATCCTCCAAGTTATCATGATCAACTTGATTTGTTATTCACCCCATGCTTTGCTGAGGTTGATAATGAAGGTATGTCCGCTGTCTAGTTATTTTCCCCAGTGAATAATACTATTCAAGATTGTCGTTCACTTCCCTATGCTACCAACGGAATATCCCCAGCCTCGGCTGATACTCCGGCAATTGAGTATGAACCCCGTCTAAAACACGTTCACCATCCGTCTCTGACTGGTAAGTTTTGGCTCTGTGTATGAATCCCGAGCTTGTGAAACCGTGACTCACTTGAATGATTGTCGATATGTAGGTGCACCTTGTGATGCGAGTGGGACATTCCTTCCTCCGAATGCACCCCCACTGGAGCCTGTGGAACACCAATGTCATCGTCATGACTGGTTCCCGTTCATGGACCGGCATCAATTCGAGATGGCCGAATTTCTATACTCTGGTGAAGAGATGTCAGCGGGCAAGATCGATAGACTTATGGGTCTTTGGGCTGCCAGAGACGGTAGTTCCCCATTTATAAACCACCGGGACCTCTATGCGATCATCGATGCCATTCCATATGGCGAGGCACCATGGAAGTCCGCAACTATCATATACAACAGCAGTGGACATGTTAGAATAAGAGTGAGAGTCGATAGACGTCGAACTCTGTCAGTGGAAGCTAACGGTTCCAGTAGATGTTGTTAAACCACTAGTATTGAAGTCTAACTCGACAAGGAACTACTTGTCGAGTCAAGATACTTATACTACTACAAAACGATTTGAAATCAAAGAAGTAATGGCTATGACATACGTATGATGTAATGCATGACGACGAAATGACATCATTGATGACGTCATATGGAAAGTGATAGAACAACTAATTATAGTCCAGATTGATCCGAGGATTTACCACTGCTAACAGGACATGATGAACTAGATGATGAACATGAAGACTCGCCTCGTCCTGCCTGGATGGAGGCTGAATACACTGTCAACTACTGTGACCCTCTTACTGTGGTAGAGAAACTCATAGAAAATCCCGATTTCGCAACGGAGTTTGACTATTCTCCTTACCACGAGTATTTCGACTCAAAACATCGCTTCCGACATTTCATGTCTGGCGATTGGGCTTGGAGACAAGCAGTACGTCTTCCTGGTTGTTTATAATTCGATTGAATGCTGCATTCCTCTAGGATGAGATCAGCAAGGATGCTCGCACTGTTTGTTCCAATAATACTGTCTCAGTTGGCACTGGCGACAACTCATACTGGCCGATTTATTTATCGATTGGTAATATTCACAATAATGCTCGTCGTTCTCGACGCGGGGGGGTGGTGCTCATTGGATTTCTTCATGATGTTAAGAGTATGTCAAATTCGTAACAACCATCTCAGCGAGCCTTTCAATAACGAGGAACTTTTAGCTGATGCACGATACCGAAACACTGTTGCGTTCCGTAAATTTAAGCGGCAAATATTCCACTCATCACTCCGACATATTTTATCCAGCCTCAAGCCCGCTATGACTAAACCACGAGTAGTAAAGTGTGGTTTTTTTTTTTTTTTTTTTTTTTTGTAATCAGTGGCTGTTCGAGCCTTCTATTCCAGCGATATAAGTACATGCGAACACTATGTACAACATGCTGAGAATACGGTTGCCATGACGCGTGACCATAAGAAAAAGAAAAACGTATCCTGCGCGACAAGGTCAAGCGCTAGCGTAGAGAAAGAGAAAAATAAGTGTTTGATCGAAAAAGGATGATACATCAATATGCGGCCCCGGAACGAATCACAAACAGACAGGCACAGACCATAGAACATATCGGAACGCGAGACCGGAACATAATCAAGCGGAATGTAGACATGAAAAAATGAAAACGAAAGTTGGGAGGCCTCACCGGCTACTAACCCCGAAACACGTTTTGACGCGCGCTGATCACTTCTTAGGGAACTGGCGCCTCAACCAGTCCCTGTCGAATCGGTTCTGCCAAAACGGACACGCAGTGTCCGTTGCAGAGTGGTCGCGTTTAGTCCTGCCTGCCGCACTACAGTTGACACAGGACCGGGCGTTGGGATCGCGCTTCGAGTGGGCGCAGTATTCGTGATGGGCGGCCTCGGAGTGAGGGAGCCCGCATAGAGGACATCGGATACCTTTGGACCGGCAAACCGAAGAGTGATGGCCCCACCTCATGCACCGAGTGCACAAGGCAGAACCGGGCCGTGGAGCTGTGCCGCGGATCTGACAATTCCGACCGCCGATGACGATCGTCTTGCCGATATAGGAGCGGGCCGAACTGCCCGCGACGGAATCGCATATGTCGACCCACGCGACACAAGTGTCGCTGTGAGCCGAAGTCCGCATGAAACGGACGGCGTGCTTGATGGCGATGGAGAGTTCCTTGCCAACCGGCGATATCGATAGCGCGTTGGTGAATGCGCTGCGTTGGGCGGATTGCCAAACCTTCGGCTCGGCGGGGATCATGGGGACGTCGATGACCTTGAGATAGGAGGTCGATGTAACCGGAGTGGATTTGATGGGCACGACGCCCGCGACGGTGACAAGACGCCGTATGTGTTTGAGCACACACGTGGTCTCGGAGGAGGTGGGGACTCGGCTCGCGGCAATGAAAATGCCGGATCCGGAGTCCTCGGAGTGCTCAAGAATGACGTCGGAACTGACGTCATTCTTGAGGTGGGCGTTGATCTCGGCCAGCATGGCCGGAGATACGTGAGCAGCGCGGATGGAAGATCCGGCCGGGGGAGTGAGGAACACGCCGCGACGCGAAGCGCCGTGGCATGTGTGACGGGCCCTACGTTTTTTGCCCGAAGGCTTGGACGCAGGGGTGGTGGGGGCGATAGCCGCGTGAGCGGCGGGAGCCTGGGGACGGGGCGGAGGTTGCTGCTGAGGGGGACGACGCGCAGCAGCCTTGGCATATGTGTTATTTTTGGAAGGGACAGGGTCCTTTCCAAAAATGGGAGGCTGGGGTGGAGGAGGGGGGGTCGGCTGTGCCGGCTTCGCCTTCTTCGATTTTCGCGGGGTCATGTCCATGTCGGCCGACGGAGACCGTGGCCGAGGGGTGGCTGTACCCGAGGGAGTGGGAGGGGGCGGAGTTGGCTCGAATGCCCGTGGAGGCGGATCGACCATACCGATTATCTTCGCGAGCTGTTCTGAAAAAGAACCGATGCCCGCGACGGAGGAGGTTTTGTACCCGTCAAGATCGCGCCGCTTGATGAGTACATGTGATGCCCGCAATATACAATCCGTAAACGGTGCATACAGCGGGTGTTCGGGCTCGATATCGTCAAGCATGACGATCGAGGTGTTGACTAATTTGAGCATTCCCTTCTGACCCGAGGTCAGAGTACGGGAACGCCCAGTGGAGGGGGTGGAAGTCGGAGCCGGTGTCGGAGTCGACGGAAACAGCATTGGAGAGCGGTTGTCCAGCGGAACGGGGACCGAGGTGTAGGACAGGGGGGTGAGAGAGGACTCGGAACGAGTCCTAGCAGGATTTGGCGTCGTCATGCGAGACGCCGCCGGGAGTTCGAGCTCGTCTTCCATACGAGCCGCTGCCTGTAGAAGAGCACGTCCAACAGAACTGCTGTACATACCCTCCGGGATATTCTCATCATCAGACCAGTCGCTGTCGTCGCCGGCAGCATCCACGTCCATTGCAGAAGGTTTATTGCTACTCATAACTAGTGACCACTGAGACTTCCAAAAGAGGAAGGTAGTGGTACAGGTTCAAGAAGCGATGTAGTAAAGTGTGGTGATGGTCATTTTCGGAAGGCAATCTTTGGTTTGGGGCCATATATAGCAGATTACCCGGAGCAATGCATGGTGGCATGTGTTGTTCAAAATTGGTGTACGAGGTGAGTGTATCCTTTAGAGGTATAAACGAACTCACAAGTGGACCAGATGCCTTGCCTTACCATCACTCGGCCTCAAAGCCCCGCAAGGCCAGCCAACCATTCCTCGAACTGTGGAACATACCATTGCACTTCTGAAGTATCTTGAGCTGGGCACACTCTGGGAGGAGTACAGTTTGATTGGAGACGTTATTGTAAGCTTTTCTTTTTCTTTTTCAAACTGTTTGTACCTCATACTTCGCCAGCCCTTCACCGAATTTTTTCCCCGAGCCTCAATTTATGAGAATCTGTCCCCCGATATTCTTCATCAACTCATCAAAGGCACCTTTAAAGATCATCTTGTTGATTGGACGGAGAAATATATTTATTCTACAACTGATTCAGCTCGACAGGCAAAAACAATTCTGGACAATATAGACCATCGGTAAGTAAGCCTTTGGTACTTTATTTGAAACAATCTGATACTCACGTCACCAGTATCGCCATTGCACCGCCATTCACAGAACTTCGTAATTTTCCAACGGGCCGTGAATTCAATCAGTGGACCGGGGACGACTCAAAAGCATTGATGAAGGTTTGAATAATTTACCTGTGTTTGAGCACCCCTAAGGCTTATTTACTCGCAGGTATATTTTGTTAGGTGATGACCGGACCTTCATCCTTGCGAGTTTGGTACAAAAGTATAGAGAATTACAATCACTGATTTCTCTTGCGAATCCAGGGCGAGGGAGCGGTAGGTAGTACACCAAAATGTAAATCTATATGTACATGTTGCATTAAGAGGGAATCGAACCCCCGGCGGGTCGAGCTAATGCTCAAATGGCAACAACCCAGGTTACCACTACCCCATTAATGCTTACTTCATTAGCCATCCATAGACCTATCTCAGTTGGGAAGCCAATATCCACACTTTATTCATCCCGCTCCACAAGTACTTACTTGCGTTCATCCTGCCGACAAGTCTCGCTTTTTTTCTTTCGCCGCTCGACAACTTTTGCTATATGTGATGAGGTTCTGGATCACACTTTGTCCGTCGCAATAGATATGGACGAACAACACGATGAAAAAATATCGTTTGACAGAAGTATGAATTTTCCAAACTGTAAAAACAAAGCTTGCCAACACTAGTACATTTCTCATCTTCAAGCCTCACACCACCCCAAGCACCTTTCTGCTGCGCACTACAACTTTTTGAGCCTGA
>NW_006267371.1:61442-148158 GCF_000300575.1 Agaricus bisporus var. bisporus H97 | reverse complement strand
GTATTTAGTGAAGCAACATCCCCACATCTTAGGACATCGCATCTTGTATTTCTTTTTCGGAACATGTAAAACTATGGCTACCTGGTAATTAATACCCATGATATCATTCACCCTGTTCATACAAGCCGGGTCATATATTTGACGTCAAAATTATTTAGGCGGACGTATTTGATGAATTAGAGTAGCAACAGTTGGCCATAACTTCAATTTGCGAGCTAACAAGTTGAAGGGGACTTCTGTTCATATTGTCTTCATTATAGGTCTCCCATTTGGTACATTCGCACTATTCTTTCAAGGTGTAACTTTGCGACTGATGTAGGTCCGCCTATCCTGTCATCACCTAACAATAACATCTTAGCTACTATATACCAAGATCATATAGCTCAGTGGTTAGAGCTTCCTAGTGCAATTGGGATGGTCCCAGGTTCAAACCCTGGTGTGGTCACTTTTCTATCTTGACATATTTGCCAGCTCTCACTGGCTATGTTCCGGCAGAAATCATCCGTACATTCCGTGCATTTCTCGAATTTTGTTACATTGTTCATCGTGAGATCATTGATGCTGATGCCCTCAAGGATCTCGGAGACGCACTTCAACGCTTTCACAAGTATCGTGAAATCTTTGTTACAACTGGTTTTTTTTTTTTTTGTAATCATCATAGTTTATTTCAAAACTACTTAAAGGGTGCCATGACGCGTTCCCCTTTGTTACAACTGGTATTCGAAAAGAAAACGCAACACCACCTCGCCAGCATGCAATGGATCATTATTCTTTCCTTATCCGAGCCTTCGGCGCTCCCAACGGACTTTGCTCCTCGATCACTGAATCAAAGCACATTAAAGCCATTAAGGAACCTTACCGGAGGTCCAACCGACATAAACCTCTCGATCAGATTCTCCAGGTCAACCAGCGGTCTGATGCCCTGGCTGCAGCACGAGTACACTTCGAGAAGCTTGGTATGCTCAGAAAATCTGTGCCAAGTACGTCAAATGATATGCTCTTTTATTTTACGAAACTGATGCAGCTCAGAGACAGCCGAGGCCATGGCAGCATCACTTTTCGAGACAAGAGTAATGTCGTCAATGAATACTGGCACAATGACCTTGATCAACATTCCTTCTTGAACTCTTACCACCACCTTCCCCTTTGGGACATTGGTGTGGACGTGCTTTTTAGTCGGAATACATATTGTTTCTAAGGGATAACGCTTGATAACTCGCGACCCCTCCAGTGCTCACAAGTATGGACGATCACCGCGATCGCCCGTACCCCGCCCGCCCTTCCCGCCCGTCGTCACCGTCGGATTCACTCCGCAGTTCTACTTCCAAACATAGCACTCGCTCAAGAATCTCAGTAGCTTTCAGTGCTGCTAAGACTTCTATCAAGTCTCTTGGGTCACCTAAACCAAAGAGAAAGAATCACATCACAGCCGGACTCGAAGAGTACGCCGCAAAGGAGAAGACGCTCATGGAACGAGCAGACTTAGAGATCGTTCCTACGTCGCAGGAGAGTGAGAAGGAGCTTGAGGAGGAGATACTAGCTTCGAGGAGATATGCTGAGGACTCAGACGATGATGAGGAAGTAGCAGAGAGCAGCGATGAAGAAAACGATGACGCAAAGGACGCTGTCGTACCCAGCCAAACTGATTCTAACATTTGGAATCAATTCTCAACCCCACCAGAGGAGCTCATGACGACTCCGCCCCTCCCTTCCCCTCTTGATGCGTCCCAAACGACGTACGGATTCCCAACCCCTTCCCCAGCGCTACTCGACCACCCAGCGTTGAGGGACGCGCGTACACCACCCCGAACCCACGAGGTCTTGCCCGATTTGGACAAGACCCCAACTACGCCCCGGGTAATGAAAATTACCGAGGCCGAAGCTTACGCGCTCAAAGTCCGAGCGGCAAATAACTTGGACAGCCATATCATGACAGGCGTCAGCATGTCATCAAATCAATTCGAAGTGAATGTCAACAAGTCTAAGGAGATAGTTGGCGAAATAGTAGATGCGGAGATACGGAGCTCGTCGCCTGACCTTCCATCTGAGCCATGGACGTTTTCTGAGGACCAAGTTGCGGGCTTCAGAGAAAACTTAAACGGGATCCTAAATAGCATGGCCCGTATCACACCCAGGATGGCGACCAACCCGGACGCTATCGCCTTTGAGCTTGCCAAATTCGTGGGCAGACTTATCAATTCTGAGTGGGCTGAAGTCAAGGTTGGACATGAATCCATCGTGTCAGTCATCAGAGAAGCAGCAACGTTTCACACCCCAGTCGATATACCCCCTCCCCCGCCGGTGAAGAACGTCAAGTTCGCACCGACCCCCATCCCCACACCAACAAGCGCACCGACTCCCATGGAAGTCGATGTGTCACCTCCGAGAATCCCGGCCGCCGCCAAAGGAAAGAAAAAGGCCTCCCCTCTCCCCCCTACTCCTCAACATCCGGACACCACCTCGCCGGTGTTCGCGTCCCCCATCAAGATCAGTGCGGTTCCCAAACCGCTCGTTCAACCATCAAAGACTGGCAAACAAGGTAAACCAGTCACATCCTATATGCCCATTAAGCTGTCGGTGGTTACCAAGCCGACAGCGACTAACGAGACGCTAGCGGGAGTCACACCCCGTATGCCCGAGTCCGGTTACAGCCGGCAAGCTAAGGGCAGAGACGCTAGCGGGAGTAACGCCCCGTCCACCAGTGCAGTACTTGCTGCCGGCAGGTCTCGAGACGCTAGCGGGAGTAACGCCCCGCCGAACCCGCCCAAGAGCGGTAAAGGTGCCCCAGGTAAGTCAGGGGCATCTACCACAGCAGAACACGGAACTCGTCCCGGTCCTCCCCCCGTCCCCATGCACTCCAAACCAAATTCTCAGTCTAGGAGTAATGAGATGAAGAACAATGCGCGTGCGTTCGCTGCACGTGTTGTACCCAAATCATATGCCCAGGCGGCTAAACAGTCTGCGGCGCCTACCGCCCCCGCTCCCATTGTCATGGAAGAAACCATTCAATGGGCAAAGGCACTTAGAGAACAGTGTCCTGAGATGACAATGCAGGATGCTTTGAAAGCGGTAGCCCCGGTGGTTAATACGCCACCGAGCTCAAATGAAGTCATAGTGCCGAAGTCGAAGAAGGCGCTCGCGGCCCAAAAAGCGGCCCAAGGAATCACGGGTGGACTCAATCGGAAGTCCGCTCAATTCGCTTTCTCCCACATTGTTCAACCAGAACGCTTCGGAGACATGGGGAAAGTAGTTGATGCCATGAACAGGTATCTGGTTTTCCACAAATCGCAGATGAGAGTCCAGAATGGTCGCTTATTTAAGAACGTCGTCCACTTTTATCTAAACTTAGTACCCAACAAACAGGGGTTCATGTTGATAAGAGAGTCATTATACAAAGCGTTGGAAGCAGAGCTCCCTGAAGGGGACAATGATCTGCCCAATGCACCACAGTCGGTTGCCCATTTGATTCTGAAAGGGTTCGATTATTTCACTAGCCAGTACAACAAACGCCCGGAAGATATCCTTACGGGTGATCAAGTGATTGAAGCTATGGGGTCTGTTGACCAATTCCGTGGCTTGGAGTGTGTTAGGAAGCCTGCTGTTGTTCGATCTCGAGGATCAAGGGACATGGCGGTCGCGTTTGTAGATGTTTGGGATTCAAAGACTGGGTCGCGTACGAAAGACCTAGTCAATAAAGTATATCATATTCGAGGAAAGCTTATCAAAGTAGAGTATGCTAGACAGAGAGAGTTCGTTCCACAGTGTCAGAAGTGTTGGAAATGGAACCACGGAACATCTAGGTGTCGCCTCAGCCATCAGCTGTGCGCCCGATGCGGTCAGCCCCATATGACCAAAAACCACACCCTCTTCGCTACATGTTGCGGAGTGGCCAGAAAGAAGGAGGATTGGAAAGGAACCTGCGAGCATGAAATCAAGTGTGTTAACTGCAAAGGCAATCACACTGCCGACTCCACCAAGTGTACGTACAAGCGACACCAAAACAATATTTCGTGGCACGATCAAAGACGCGCTACGGACATGGCTATCGAAAGAGAGAAGCGCGATAACAGGCGCCGAACCATCCACCAAGCACGTCAACTCGATGACGAGCAAATTATCGAAATCCCCTCTTCCTCTGAATGAATTGTACAACAGAAAGAGACATTAATACTATTAGCAGACCTAAACAATCTGCACCACGGTCATTACAATTCTTAACTATTTTATCCTTCAATGCGCGCAAGAGTTGGGAAACCACCTCTATCGTGTTGGACAAATGTGCCGGATATGTGGACATAATCATGTTCCAGGAGCCGGGGTGGAAGGGTGTGAGGAGGCAACCTTCTACCAAAAACAAGGAGGGCGACGTGGCGTGCGGCCCTCCTTTACACAACTCGTGGTGTCCTTTCACGGAAGCTTTCGACAACAGAAATGAAGATAGAGCAGCCAGGAGGGTGCTCACTTATATCAACAGACGATTGGATGTTTTCAAACCACAACTCCGGTCAGACATCCTTAAACATCGTGACGCATCATTAGTCACTTTGCACATTCCTCAACCTCGTAGAGGTATACCTCACGAGTTCAACATCCTCAACGTATACAATGATGGGGAAACACATGCGGCGGTGCATGAACTTAGACGAATCACTGAGACTTTGCCACGGATATCGTTGTGTGCAGGGGACTTCAATATCCAAGATCGTACATGGGACGAAGAAGCGGTCAATCAAATCAGGCCCTCTTCTCCCTTCATGAGGCTTCAGGAGCTATTCACAGACCTGGAAATTCAATACGTGCACCCCGTTAACAGAGGAACACCAACGAGGATACCTGATGATGCGGAGTCGCGAGCATCTGTTATTGATTTGGTCGCAGCATCAGCGGCCTTGTCTAACCAAGAAGGATTCCACTACAAAGTGAAAGTGGATGATAGAGAAAGGTGGGGGTCGGATCACCGGCCCCTTCAAATTGAGGTGCCGATCTCAGGAAGTGAGCCAGAGATGAGGTGTAAGCGGAAGATTGAAGCGTGGTCGGAGGAGGAGGACGATTACGTGGCACAGATATGCGGAGATATTAACAGGCTGATAGAAAATGCATCTGAGTCGGTGGAGGATTTGGAGGCAATTATGGGAAGAGTGTCTACTGCGTTTGAAAGAGCATGGGAGGAGTACTCAGAGGAGAGAAAACCAAGCCGTCACGGGAAGAAGTGGTGGAATGAGGATTGTAAGAAGGCATACCAGGAGATGGGGGAGAATGGAGGGCCTAGGAATAAGGAAATGCGTAATAAGATGAGGAGGACTTTGCGTGTAGCGAGGCGCCAATACTTTGATAAACAAATTCATAGTATGGCAAGTGATAGGAAAAGACCATGGGATCTGATGCCGTGGACTAGAGAGAGGAAGATGCCGGCGGTAGAGGCGATCCTAGACAGTGAGGGAAATTCATGCAACAATGAGAAAAAGTTGTTTGAAACCCTTCACAATACGTACAATGCGGCGGATAATAGAGAGGTGGATATGAGCAGCATGTATAGAGAGTTAGAAGAGTTCGAGGAGAGGGAATGGGTGAAGTTCTCTGTTCAAGAATTTCATGACGCGCTCAAGAATTGTGCCAAGAACACGGCACCTGGGCCAGACCACGTCTCTTGGAGATTGTGGAAACGATTTGCGACAGATGACACGGTCTGCCAATTCGTAACAAAGATAGCCAACTCTTGTTTTGACACAGGATACTGGCCTCAACACTTCAAGCAGTCCATTTCGGTGATCATCCCGAAACCGGGCAAACCGTCATATGACAAGGCCAAATCGTTCAGGCCTATTGTCTTACTCAATACGATGGGGAAACTCATTGAGAAAATGATCGCGCGGAGGCTTCAGTTCGAGAGTATTGAAGCTGGTGTCATTCATCCTTGTCAAACAGGAGGCATACTCCAAAGATCGGTCGAGGATGCAGCAGTCGCATTGACACATCATGTTCGTACGGCGTGGGTGAAGAGAAAGGTGACTTCAGTTTTGGCTTTTGATGTAGCACAATTCTTTCCTTCATTGAATCATAACGTTCTTTCTAAAATTTTCAAACATTTTGGGTTTTCGGCTAGTGTAGTTTCTTTTTTCTCTGATTATTTAGTAGGAAGAAAAACGCAATATTCCATAGACAATATCACTTCTCCCCTATTCGATAGTAATGTAGGAGTTGGTCAAGGTAGCGCATTGTCGCCTATACTCTCTGCTTTGTATATAGCGCCATGTTTTCATTTATTGGACAAATGGGTCAAAGACGAGGAGGACCGTATTCATTTTCCTTTAATTTCTTTTCTTTCTTTTGTAGACGATGGACTTCTTGTTGCTACGGGGGATTGTAGAATGGACACTCACGACACTCTAAAAGAGGCGTATGCCCAAATGACTTCCATTTTCAAGGACTTCGGACTTGTTATGGAACATACAAAGACGGAATTATTCAATTTTGCAGACTCCGCCCGTAACAAAAACTCGCCAAACCCCAGCATCAATTTGGGTGTGGCCCCTTTCACTCGAGAATCTCCATGTGTCCCCAAAGATGTATGGAGATATCTCGGGATCATGTTCGATCGCAATTTGACCTTTCGCGATCATGTCAAATTCTATTCTACCAAGTCGATTTCTGCAGTTCGATGTATGAAATCGCTTGGAAATTCCAACCGAGGATTGACGCCAAAACAAAAGCGCCTCCTCTACATTTCGTGCATCCAACCAATAGCGACATTCGGATTACGCTGTTGGTACAAACCAGGAACGAGAGCATTCAAAACCAACATCAAGATGCTCCGTCTCACTCACAACCAAGGGGCGCGCTGGATTACAGGCGCGTTTCGAACTTCTCCTATGGGAGCCATGTCGGCCGTGGCTGGTCTCATGCCTCTCCACCTCCAACTCAAGAAGCTGTTTGAGAGATCGGTCATCCGCATCAACACGCTTCACCCGCACCATCCCGTTCTTTCACTATTAGAGCGGCGAAAAGCCAAAGGATCTACCCTACATCCCAACGCCTTGGAACGCAAGTCCAAGACGATCCGCAAAGTCATCAAGTCTCCATTAGACTCGGTGATAGATAATCCTTCCTCAGAGATCTTCGACCCCCTCTCTGAACATATCAAACCTGGACATCGGCTTGTGGACCGACATCCAGACAAAGTCAAGTTCGTTATCATGCCAAAGAATCACAAAGACAGAGACGAATACCACAGCAAACTGAACCTTGCTCCCATAACGGAACCGAACGCTCTGCATTTGTTCACAGCAGGCGTCAAACATAAGTTCGATCCGAGCATACCTGTGCCGCATCGAACTCACTCGCATATCGCGCTTGTCACAGTCTTCAAAGGACAAGCCATCACATCTAAAACGAGGGCCGCTGGAAGGCGGGTCAACGATGAAACTATTGTCGGATGGTCTACATTTCTGGCATTAATCAAAGCGCACAAAAAGCTTCAAAAGGGATGGCCTATTTCCAAGGTCGTTCTTTACACTACGTCCCAGTTGATCGTCAAGAACCTGATGTCAACGAATTCCAAACCGCTCGGATCACAGCTGTCCATTGCTGTATCCTTAGCCTTTGACGCCATTGCCACAGACTTCCCAGAGGTCGATATTGAAGTGCGAGGCTTTAACAAATCGTGGGCCACGGCTCCGGGTACTTATACAGAGGACTCGGGAATGTTACAGCCGTTAGCTCAAAGAGCATACTATTCAGCGGAGACCGCGAGGACGTTTACAGAGCGCTCTCTTTCATTTCCTCAATCTGCTTCTTATCATTACACGAGGCAGAAAACTACGCGAGACGCCATTTACTTATGGCAAACCGGTTTCCAACAAGGAGTCTGCACGCCGAGCGAGCCGCCACCACACATGCCGTCTTCGGATGGTATAGGAACGCGCTTCGGACTTTTAGTCCGCTCGCAAGGATTCAACGTGCCGCCACCACACATGCTTTTTTTTTTTTTTTTTTTTTTGTAATCAAGTGGCTGTTCGAGCCTTCTATTCCAGCGATATAAGTACATGCGAACACTATGTACAACGTGCTGAGAATAAGGTTGCCATGACGCGTTACCAAGAGAAAAAGAAAACATATCCTGCGCGACGAGGTCAAGCGCTAGCGTAGAAAGAAAGAAAAGTAAAAGTCCAATCGAAAAAGAGTAGTATATCAGTATGCGGCCCCGGAACGAATCAAACAGCCAAGCACGAACTATACTTAATACCGGAACGCGAGATCAAGATAAAATCAAGCTGAGGATAGTCATAGAAAAATGAAAACAAATGGCGGGAGGCCGACCCGGCTACTAACCCCGAAACGCGGTTTGACGTGCGCTGATCACTTCTTAGGGAATTGGCGCCTCAGCCAATCCCTATCAAATCGGTTCTGCCAAAACGGACACGAAGTGTCCGTAGCAGAGTGGTCGCGTTTCGTCTTGCCTGCCGCACTACAGTTGACGCAAGACCGTGCTTCTGGATCACGCTTCGAGTGGGCGCAGTACTCGTGATGGGCGGCTTCGGAATGAGGGAGCCCGCAAAGTGGACAGCGTATACCTTTTGATCGGCATACGGAACAGTGATGACCCCACCTCATGCACCGAGTGCACAAGGCGGAGCCGGGCCGTGGAGCTGCGCCGCGGATTTGACAATTCCGACCGCCGATGACGATCGTCTTACCAATATAGGAGCGGGCCGAAGTGCCCGCGACAGAATCACAAATGTCCACCCACGCGACGCAAGTGTCACTGTGGGCCGAGGTCCGCATGAAGCGAACAGCGTGCTTGATGGCGATGGAAAGTTCCTTGCCAACCGGCGAAATCGAAAGCGCGTTGGTGAAAGCGCTGCGCTGAGTGGATAGCCAAACCTTAGGTTCGGCAGGAATCATGGGCACGTCGATAACCTTGAGGTAGGAAGTCGAGGTGACGGGAGTGGACTTGATGGGCACGACGCCCGCGACAGTGATGAGACGCCGAATGTGTTTGAGAACACACGCGGTCTCGGAAGAAGTGGGGACTCGGCTCGCGGCTATGAAAATGCCGGATCCAGAGTCTTCAGCGTGTTCAAGAATGACGTCAGACATGACGTCATTCCGAAGGTGAGTGTTGATTTCGGCCAGCATGGCCGGGGACACGTGGGCGGCGCAGACAGAGGATCCGGCCGGTGGAGTGAGTTGCACGCCGCGACGCGAAGTGCCGTGGCAAGTGTGACGAGCCCTACGTTTTCTGCCCAAAGGCTTGGACGCAGGGGCAATGGCGACGGCCGCGGGAGCGGCAGGAGCCTGAGGACGGGGCGGAGGCTGCTGTTGAGGGGGGCGGCGAGCAGCGGCCTTTGCGTAAGAATTATTTTTAGAAGGGACAGGGTCCTTTCCAAAAACAGGTGGCTGGGGTGGAGGAGGGGGGGTCGGCTGCGCCGGCTTCGCCTTCTTCGATTTACGCGGGGTCATGTCCATGTCAGCCGACGGAGACCGTGGCCGAGGGGTGGCTGTACCCGAGGGAGTAGGAGGGGGCGGGGTAGGCTCGAATGCCCGTGGAGGCGGATCGGCCATTCCGATAATCTTCGCGAGCTGCTCAGAGAAAGAGCCGATGCCTGCGACGGAGGAAGTGTTGTACCCATCGAGATCGCGACGTCTGATGAGAGTGTATGTTGCCCGCAGTATGCAGTCCGTGAACGGCGCGTAGAGCGGGTGTTCGGGCTCGATATCGTCAAGCATGACAATCGAGGTGTTGACTAGCTTGAGCATTCCCTTCTGACCAGCGGTCAGAACGCGGGAACGCCCAGTGGAAGGGGTGGAGGTCGGTGCCGGTGTCGGGGTCGACGGAAACGGCGTCGGGGAAGGGTTGTCCAGCGGTCGGGGAGCCGAGGTGTAGGACAGGGGAGTGAGGGAGGACTCTGGGAACCCAGTAGTCCTAGCAGGATTTGGCGTCGTCATACGAGACGCCGCCGGGAGTTCGAGCTCGTCTTCCATACGAGCCGCCGCCTGTAGAAGAGCACGTCCAATAGAAGTATTGTACATACCCTCCGGAATTTCGTCATCAGACCAGTCGCCTTCGTCACCGTCAGCGTCAACGTCCATTGCAGATTGTTTATTGCGACTCATAACTAGTGGCCACTGAGACTTCCAAAAGAGGAAGGTAGTGGTACAGGTTCAAGAAGCGATGTCGCCACCACACATGCTCTCTTCGGGGAGTATAGGAACGCGCTCAGGACTCGGGAACGCATCAAGCGAGCCGCCACCACACATGCCGTCTTCGGATGGTATAGGAACGCGCTCAGGACCTTCGGTCCGCGCGCAGGTTCAAAGTTCATCATATCATATCAAGTCCTGTTTCAAAGGTAACAGCTGGTATGACATTACTGACAAGGAAGGCAATGAAGTACTTCCAAGTCACCTTCAAGGCGGTCCATGGTTCCAGACATATCAAGGAGTCAAGGCTACCAATTCGTCGCCGCTTTTCGCTCGTCTCATGCGAGTCATGTGCAACCATGCACCGATAGGGGAATACAGAGTGAGGTTCTTCCCCAACGAACCTTACAAAGCATGTCAATGCGATCTTCGGTCACCAGAGACGCGTCAACATTTACTAATGGTTTGCCCTCTGTTTGTGAGGCGAATCAACCACTACGATCTTGAAGGCATCACTACGATTAGAGGCCTCATCCTCTTTCTTCAAGACAATCCCCAAGCGTTTAGTTTCGAACCACCGGAACTTCCGCGACATGCAGATGAAAGCTGGCCGGCGTACAGGAGAGAGTTGGAGTTGGCTAGAGAGGAATTAAACAAAAGGAGGAAGGAACGAAGGCTTCCTCCACTTGAAGGACCAATCTTCTTGCACGAGTCGATTGAGTTCGTGAGACATTGGAATGTATGGGAGATAAATGATGGATGGAGAGATATCTTCTGTGCGATGATGAGAGAGACTAAGCCTGTGTCGCAGGCGGTGTTGAAAAGGGGTAGGAGAAGGTTGACTTTCTTTTATCTCGTCTATGAACGTTTCTGTTTCTTTGTCTATCTTAGTGTACTTGTATACAGATTCGAACGGTCCCTTCTTTCTTTTTCTTTTTCTGTTCTTATAGCTTCAACCTCGTCAGCTGGATACGGACTAGTTGAGTAGTTAAGTACAGGTGATGTAAAGTACGGGGAACGCGTCATGGCACCCTTTAAGTAGTTTTGAAATAAACTATAATGATTACAAAAAAAAAAAAAAAAAAAAAAACAATGACCTTGATGTCACCTTTGGAGTAGATGTAGTGTTAAACATGACACAGTCTGCCAATTTGTAACAAAGATAGCCAACTCTTGCTTTGACACAGGATACTGGCCTCAACACTTCAAACAGTCCATTTCGGTGATCATTCCGAAACCCGGCAAACCGTCATACGACAAGGCCAAATCATTTAGGCCTATCGTCTTACTCAATACGATGGGGAAACTCATTGAAAAAATGATTGCGCAGAGGCTTCAGTTCGAGAGTATTGAAGCCGGCGTAATCCATCCTTGTCAAACCGGAGGTATACTTCAAAGATCGGTTGAGGATGCAGCAGTCGCACTTACACATCATGTTCGTACGGCGTGGGCAAAGAAAAAGGTAACTTCAGTTTTGGCTTTCGATGTAGCACAATTCTTTCCTTCTCTAAACCATAATGTTCTCTCTAAAATATTCAAACATTTTGGGTTTTCGGCTAGTGTAGTTTCTTTTTTCTCGAATTATCTTGTAGGAAGAAAGACTCAATATTCTATAGACAATATCACTTCTCCTCTATTCGATAGTAATGTAGGAGTTGGACAAGGTAGCGCACTGTCGCCTATACTTTCTGCTTTGTATATAGCGCCGTGTTTTCATTTACTAGACAAATGGGTCAAAGATGAGGAGGACCGTATTCATTTCCCTTTAATTTCTTTTCTTTCTTTTGTAGACGATGGACTTCTTGTTGCTACGGGGGATTGTAGAATGGACACACATGACACTCTAAAAGAGGCGTATGCCCAAATGACTTCCATTTTCAAGGACTTCGGACTTGTTATGGAACACACAAAGACGGAATTATTCAATTTTGCGGACTCCGCCCGTAACAAGAACTCGCCAAACCCTAGTATCAACTTGGGTGTGGCCCCTTTCACTCGCGAATCTCCATGCGTCCCAAAAGATGTGTGGAGATATCTCGGGATCATGTTCGATCGCAATTTGACCTTTCGCGATCACGTCAAATTCTATTCTACTAAGTCGGTCTCTGCAGTTCGGTGCATGAAGTCACTTGGAAACTCAAACCGAGGATTGACGCCAAAACAAAAGCGTCTCCTCTACATTTCGTGCATCCAACCAATAGCAACATTCGGACTACGCTGTTGGTACAAACCGGGAACGAGAGCATTCAAAACCAACATCAAAATGCTCCGTCTCACACACAACCAAGGAGCGCGCTGGATTACAGGCGCGTTTAGAACTTCTCCTATGGGAGCCATGTCGGCCGTGGCTGGTCTCATGCCTCTCCACCTCCAACTCAAGAAGCTGTTTGAGAGATCGGTCATCCGCATCAACACGCTTCACCCGCACCATCCCGTTCTTTCACTATTAGAGCGGCGAAAAGCCAAAGGATCTACCCTACACCCCAACGCCTTGGAACGCAAGTCCAAGACGATCCGCAAAGTCATCAAGTCTCCGTTAGACTCGGTGATCGATAACCCTTCCTCAGAGATATTCGACCCCCTCTCTGAACACATCAAACCTGGACATCGGCTTGTGGACCGACATCCAGACAAAGTCAAATTCGTGCTCATGCCAAAGAATCACAAAGACAGAGACGAATACCACAGCAAATTGAACCTTGCTCCCATAACGGAACCGAACACCTTGCATCTATTCACAGCAGGCGTCAAACACAAGTTCAATCCGGGTGTGCCTGTGCTGCATCGAACCCACTCGCACATCGCGCTTGTCACAGTCTTCAAAGGACAAGCCATCACATCTAAAACTAGGGCCGCCGGAAGGCGGGTCAACGATGAAACTATTGTCGGATGGTCTACATTTCTGGCACTAATCAAAGCGCACAAGAAGCTACAAAAGGGATGGCCTATTTCCAAGGTCGTCCTTTACCCTACGTCCCAGTTGATTGTCAAGAATCTGATGTCAACGAATTCCAAACCGCTCGGATCACAGCTTTCCATTGCTGTATCCTTAGCCTTCGACGCGATCGCCACAGACTTCCCAGAGGTTGATATTGAAGTACGAGGCTTTAACAAATCATGGGCCACGGCTCCGGGTACCTATACTGAGGACTCGGGAATGTTACAGCCATTGGCTCAAAGAGCATATCATTCAGCGGAGACTGCAAGGACATTTACAGAGCGCTCTCTCTCATTCCCTCAATCCACCTCTTATCATTACACGAGGCAGAAAACTACGCGAGACGCCATTTACCTATGGCAAACCGGTTTCCAACAAGGAGTCTGCACGCCGAGCGAGCCGCCACCACACATGCCGTCTTCGGATGGTATAGGAACGTGCTTCGGGCTTTTAGTCCGCTCGCAAGGATTCAACGTGCCGCCACCACACATGCTCTCTTCGGGGAGTATAGGAATGCGCTCAGGACTCGGGAACGCATTAAGCGAGCCGCCACCACACATGCCGTCCTCGGATGGTATAGGAACGCGCTCAGGACCTTTGGTCCGCTCGCAGGTTCAAAATTCTTCATATCATATCAAGTCTTGTTTCAAGGGTAACAGCTGGTATGGCATTACTGACAAGGAAGGCAACGAAGTACTTCCAAGTCATCTTCAAGGTGGCCCATGGTTCCAGACATATCAAGGAGTCAGAGCTGCCAACTCGTCGCCACTCTTCGCTCGTCTTATGCGAGTCATGTGCAACCATGCACCAATAGGGGAATATAGAGTGAGGTTCTTCCCCAACGAACCTTACAAAGCGTGTCAATGCGATCTTCGGTCACCGGAGACGCGTCAACACTTACTAATGGTCTGTCCTCTGTTCGTGAGGCGGATCAACCACTATGATCTTGAAGGCATCACTACGATTAGAGGCCTTATCCTCTTTCTTCAAGATAATCCCCAAGCATTTAGTTTCGAACCACCAGAACTTCCGCGACATGCAGACGAAAGTTGGCCGGCCTATAGGAAAGAGTTGGAGTTGGCCAGAGATGAAAGGAACAAAAGGAGGAAGAAGAGAAGACTTCCTCCACTAGAAGGACCGATCTTCTTGCACGAGTCGATCAAGTTCGTGAGACATTGGAATGTGTGGGAGATAAACGATGGGTGGAGAGATATCTTCTGTGTGATGATGAGAGAGACTAAGCCTATGTCGCAGGCAGTGTTGAAAAGGGGTAGGAGAAGGATGATTTTCTTTTATCTTGTCTATGAACGTTTCTGTTTCCTTTTCTATCTTAGTGTACTTGTATACAGATTCAAACAGTCTCTTCTTTCTTTTTCTTTCTCTGTTCTTATTGGGCCTCTGTAAACTGGCGAGTGTAGTAAGCCGCGGGAACGTGTCGTGACACCCAACGTACGAGTAGTATTGAAATATACTTACGTTGATTACAAAAAAAAAAAAAAAATCAATAGATATCAAGAGAATATGCTTCGGCAGGCCAAAGAACGTCGAACATCCAAGATATAGAGACACCGAACAACAAGAAAAGGGAGGGGAAAAGTGAAAGCATACCAAGAGACGAGTTGATGGTGCGTGTTGTCCTTGAACACGAGGCTGCCAGCACATCTGAACTTCTGATCATTTTGCTGACTAAATCTAAGTTCCCACCCAAGTTCCACGCCGGGGCCTATCATGAGCGACCTTCCGCTTCCATCACTGATACTCATCCCCTACTCAGCGACTCGGACGACCACGTTAGGCATGGAAAAAACCGCTATACTACATTCAACAGGTCAGGTTTTATTGTCTGTCACGGAAAGCTTTGTGACTGAATCAATTTTGCTGCCAGTGGCAACTCACCTCGGATTTATGGGCAGTCTGAGGCACCTCCGAGTCCCTCTCCTCCCCCAATGGTGGCCTTCTCTCAGGCGAAAGGAAAAGAACGTGCTGACCCACCTATCACTCATTCTAGTCAACTTTATCCCCGTCCTCAAGCTGATAATTTTTATCTTCCTAGTGGACAACCCAGCCAAACATTCGACGTGGTGAATGACTTTGGTGGAATATCCGATCATGATGAAGACCAAGGCGAAGAATATATTCATGCAAAGAGTAGTCCACTCAAGGACGGAAGGCGTCTGGATAATCAAGTGAGTTATAAAGAGGATTTGAATTGATTGGCTAATCGACTCCGTGCTGGCAGTTTATTGTACAGATCGACGACACTCCCAAAGCCCGGCCTGGAAACAACAAGCGAGGAATTAAATGTCAATCCAAGAAGAGTGAAGATGCGACTGAATATGAATCCAAACCCGCCTCCGACTTGAAGATCCGTATGCGAGTCAAGAACAAGCATCTTCTGGCCAAACTTACCCAGCCTGTTGATACTTGGAAGTCGGTCATCCTGCCCACTTTCTTCAACTGGCTTGTGAGTCAGGAGGATCCCTGGAATCAACCACAGAATGCTATCGTCGAGGTCTTGGAGACGATTTGTCGAGCAAATATTAGGGGAAGCTATACGCTTAAACGGGACGGTGATACAAGCGGAGTGAAGAGTGCAGAGTTCAAACGGGTGAGTGCCATTACTCTTGTTGAGTTTTCACTCATAGTTTCTGCCAGGTGGCCCAAAAGATTACCGACTGGAAGTCGAAGCTCGGCTCCACCGCAATCTGGGCGATCAACACCATCTTTGAGTGTAGACCGGAAGTATTTGGGGATTCGGACGAAGTCTGTGTTGCTTGGGCTGATTGACATCAAGATGGGTGCCGTTTTTTATTTGCAGATGTCGAAACAATTGTAAGTCAAAAATTTCCATGGGACGAGCAACTGATAACTTCTTTTCCAGCCTCCGAGGGGGATATTTCAAAGTAATGTGTTCCTGCATGTTCTTGCGGCTCATTTTGCTCTGTTCACAACGGATGAAAAAGCCTGGGTATCCGGTTTGACTCATGACTCGATCAATCATGAGCCGTGGGGTGCAATCGCAATTGCTGCGGCAGCGGTAAGTGTTCATATTATCATTACCTTCTGTTTATAACTCAAGCCTCCCAGGTTGAGCGGGCGGTTGTTCTCTGGAGCAGCCACGATCTTACAGTTGAGATCATGAAGCGTGCTTTGAAGTCCAAGAGCCACTCGATCGACTTTCCAAAGAAGAAGAACGCAAAAGGAGTTGAAACTCAGAGTCATGCCCTCTTTGCGGAACTGAAGTGGGGACCACGGACGCAATACTACTATCGGAATATCCAGGCAAAGGTCAAGAAGGGTACATGGAACTGGGCTGAAATCTACGCCCTCCTTGGACCCCACATCAAGGCACTACAAAAGCGTGAGAAATCCACACTCAAGGTTCAAAAGACTGCCCTCGAAGTTGCCGATTTTGGGGACGATGATTTGCTCGAGGATGCCGCTGACATGTCAGGTGGTAGTCTTGTTTTCCAGCCTGCTCCATCCAAGCTGTGGATTTCCAAGGTTTGCGCTTTGTTTAATATCTCGTCTTATTATTGACTTAATACTCAAGTTGTTACAGCCTACTCAATCCCACCCCGGGTTGTCTTGTCAAACTACATGGCAACCCACTTCAACGACCATTCCTTCTTGATCTTTAACCACCACCTTCCTATTTAGGATATTGGTGTGGACGAGCATTATAGTCGGAATATATTCACATTTTCTTTGGGATAACGCTTGGTAACTCGCGACCCCACCCATTGACATGTCGAGTCATCGACAACAACCGTACGAGAAACGAAATAAGCCGCCGTCGCCAACGGGTAGTGTGCGATCAGTGGCAACAAAGGCTAGCACGAGATCGAGAATGAGTGGTGTAACCAATATGATCAAGGACAAGATCAGAGCCTCGAATAATAAACTCAAAGAGAAACTCGAGGGAGCTAAAAGCAAATGGGCAGAGGAAACGATCGAATCCTCCCAGAAAACACAAGATGGCGTTCAACATATCGCCTCATCACCCAACAACCCGTTCGTCGAAATTAAAGACAACAATGAATCTACCCACTCCTCCCCCGAATCTCTTGAAGGAGACTATGTTCCTGGGAGAAAATTCATGGATGACAACGAAACCCCCCCATCCTGTTAGAGTGTGAGCAAGCAGTCTACAAGTGTAGTTGGTGGACTTAGATATATGCGGACGAGTTTAGTCACATGATAGCTTAGTCATGTATGGTTGAACTCCCCTGTGGACGCTTCAGAGGCCTTAGCTTCTTACAGTCTGTCCACAGGTGAGTACAAGTTATTAGAACTCAATATAGCTTCTTACAGTCTGTCCACAGTTTGTTCTAGGGATTGCTCAGTCAGTTCTTATCCGTTCAGCTCGTTTCTAGGCTCGTTAGGATCGCCACTGCAACCTCTATTGTTCTACCTTTAATAGGTTATGGGCCCCGGCTTCTAACAGCCTTCAAAACGCGTTTTTTGTCACTATCTACCATTTTCCCCTCTATATCTCAACTTCTATCCCTTCCCCTGCACTCAAATCGACGTCTATGGCCTCGCAATCGCGCACACACGCTCCCTATGCCTGGGACACCATTTCGACGCGTTTTGGCGCGTCTCCGACGCGTCTGAGAGCCCCTACATCGACCACAACTCCCTCTGGCAGCCATACACCCTCTCCACACTCTCTAGGACCGATTTCTGGCCCTAGGAACGCGTCAATTGCTTGTTCCTTTTGTGGGAGGGTAGGGCACATGTCTAGGAGGTGCAGGAAGCGAAAGAACGCGAAAAAACGCGCTCAGGAGCGCTCCAGACTGCCTGGAACATCTAAAAGTAATGTCACAGGGCCACTTGGCCATCTGAGTGGGATAGGTGCAGCTCTTCCAGCTGTCAAGACACCACCCACTCCTCCTGGGGATGTTTCTACTGGTTCTGGCTCTCCTGGCTCTGATATTCCACTGAGAGCATCCGCTCTTGGTGCTTATTCCTCTCCCCCATCCTCTCCCTCATCATCTCCCTCACCATCCTCACCACTACAGCTTGATGCTGACTTTTTCTGGCTGGCTGATACTGGTGCTACATCCCACATGACTCCTCACCGCCATTGGTTCAAATCCTACTCCCCTCATCGCATCCCTATCCGTCTTGCTGACAACTCTACTGTCTATTCAGCTGGTGTAGGGTCTGTTGTCTTTCAACCGGTGGTGAATGGAAAAGAGACTAGAGCAGTCGAGTTCACAAGAGTCCTTCATGTTCCTGACCTCAGGAGTAATCTCTTATCATGTCTCTACCTTGCCCGACACAAGGGCTTCAATATCACCATCTCCGCTCAGTCTATTGACTTCAAATACCAAGGGATTTCGCTTTTCACGGCCACTATCCATTCCAACAACTCTGCTGAGCTCGACGGCTCAACTCTCACTTCTGAGACTGCTTTCTCTGTCTCTACTCTCCCGGTTGACCTCTCGCTATGGCATCGTCGCTTCATTCATCACAACTACGCTGATGTGAAGTCTATGATCAGTAAGGAGCTAGTTACTGGCTTGAAACTCGAGTCAAATTCGCCTCCTGATGCTATCTGTGAGCCCTGCCTTGCTGGCAAGATGCATTCCCATCCTTTTCCCTCCTCCTTGAATCACAATCGCTCTCCTCTTGAGCTTGTGCATTCAGACCTTCACGGACCGCTCCCAGTCTCTACTCACTCAGGCTACAAGTACTGGATTACCTTCATCGACGACTCGACACGTTTTCGGGCAGTGTATCTGCTTAAAGCAAAGTCTGAGGCATTTGAAGCGTTCAAAGTCTACAAATCCTGGGCTGAGACTCAACTCGGAGTCAAACTGCGAGCTCTACAGGATGACAAGGGTGGCGAGTATATGTCTAAGGCTTTTCTAGCCTTCACACAGGAAGCTGGCATCGAGAGGAGGCATTCTACTCGAAATAGACCTCAACAGAATGGACTTGCAGAACGTGCTAATAGGACTATGGGAGAGAGGATCACTGCTATGCTCTCGGAATCTCGGCTACCTGGTTCGTTCTGGGGTGAATGTATCTCGTCTATGGTTCATGTCTGGAATATGCTTCCCACTGCTTTGCTTTCGGGCACTACTCCCTTCCAAGCTTTCTATAAGCGAAAACCTGATGTCTCACATCTCCGGGTATGGGGGTGCACTTCCTATGTCCATGTACAACGAGATAAGCGAAATTCTATTCAGCCTCACTACGAGAAGTGTGTCTTTATAGGCTATCCGGCTGGATACAAAGGCTGGAAATTCTACAACCCAGTCACTAAGCAAACCATGATCTCCGAGAGAGCTGATTTTGATGAGAGATACTTTCTGGGCACTTCCAAAGCCCAACTCGAGGCTGTCCCGTCATTTGCTTGCCTACCAGAGTCACTACCAATTCCTGATGATACATTATCACACTCGGGACTGCCACCTCTACAGGATGAAGGGGGTGATAATCACTTCCCTCCTGCTCGTCCTAAGACTCCCACTTCGTCCGCTTCAGTTCCTCCTGAAGAGAAGCCAGTTCTACCCCTACCACTTCCAGTAATTCCTCCATTCATTCCTCCTGTGATTCCTCCAGTCACTCCTCCACAAATCCATGCACCACTCCCAGTTACTCCTCCTACTGCCGGAGCGCCTCTTGAGCCCCCTCACGTTCCTAGACGTACTGGGCGAGTTCGGAAGCCTCCTGGTCAATGGTGGAAGCTCAAACAACCTGACTTAGCTGGTAATGACTCTGACTCTGACGACGAAGCTGCTCTGCTAGCTGACTCGGAGTACTGTGAAGTCGAGTTTGCTGGTGCCGTTTCGGGTGCTGATCCCCAGAGTTATAGACTAGCTATGAAGTCTCCTGACTCTGACTGCTGGACTGAGGCTTGTAACACTGAGATCTTTAATCTCGAGGCTAACGGAACTTGGGAGTTAATGGAACTGCCTCCAGGCAAGAAGGTAGTCAACTCTGGCTGGGTGTTCAAAGTGAAACGACTTGCCGACGGCTCAATTGAGCGCTACCGGGCTCGTCTCGTTGCTAAAGGCTATTCCCAACGCCCGGGATTCGACTTCACCGAGGTCTTTGCCCCCACATTCCGTCCTGCCTCGCTACGCCTCATTATTGCCCTTGCAGCTAGAGAAGGCTACAAAATGCGCTCCATTGACATCTCTTCTGCCTTCACTTATGGGGAACTCGAAGAGGAGATCTATATGCGCCAACCCGAGGGCTATCACATTGGTAGTCCTAACATGGTCTTTCGGCTCCGTAAATCCCTCTATGGCCTCAAGCAGGCTGCCAGGCAGTGGAATAAGAAACTCCGGGGTGTCCTTGAAGGCATTGGCTACACTAGGCTTCGCTCTGACAGCTCCATCTACATCTACTCCAAAGGTGACATCAAGGTCATTGTGCCAGTGTTCATTGACGACATTACTCTTGTCTCGAAAAGTGATACTGCTATGGCCTCGGCTGTCTCTGAGCTGTCCAAACACTTCAAACTCCGTGATCTCGGGTCCACTACACTTCTGCTGGGTATTCAGGTGAAGCAGGATCGCTCTCATCACACTATCTCCCTCTCGCAGGAGCACTACATCAAGGAGCTCCTAGAACGCTTCAATATGGATGATGCTAATCCTCTATCCACTCCACTCGCTCCGGGATCTGAGCTCTCTGACATTGTTCCTTCACTCGAGGATCAGGCTGAGATGAGGTCAGTTCCCTATCTCAATGCTGTAGGTGCTCTTCAGTATCTGGCCACTATGACTCGTCCCGACATTGCCTATGCTGTCTCCTATCTCGGGAGGTTCAACTCGAACCCAGCTCCGGCTCACTGGCTTGCAGTCAAGCACTTGTTCCGCTATCTCATTGGCACTATGCACTACAAACTCGTCTACCGAGCTAGTGACTCTGAGGAACTCTTCACTACCTACTCGGACGCCTCTCACGGAGCCTGCAAGGCTACAGGTCGAGCAACTGGTGGTTATGTGACTCTTGTCTCGGGAGCTGCTGTGGGCTGGTCTTCTAAGCGCCAGCCATTTGTGACTCTCTCGAGCACTGAGGCTGAGTTTGTTGCTGCCGTCGAGGCTGGCAAGGAGATCAAGTGGACTAGGAATATCCTGACCGAGTTTGGCTTTCCTCTGACACTCCCTTCGACTCTCTTCGTTGATAACAAGTCAGGAATTAGTGTAGCCAAGAATCCAGAGCATCACGGACGCATGAAACACCTTGACCTGCGCTTCTACTGGCTCCGGGAGGCTGTTGAAGAAGGACTCATAGATCCTTTGTATGTTTCTACACACGAGCAAGTGGCCGACATCCTTACCAAGGCTGTGGCAAAGAAGGTAGTTGAGTTTGCTGTTCCACTATTAGGACTTGAGTAGACTGGCTAGATCAAGGGGGTGTGTTAGAGTGAGCAAGCGGTCTACAAGTGTAGTTGGTGGACTTAGATATATGCGGACGAGTTTAGTCACATGATAGCTTAGTCATGTATGGTTGAACTCCCCTGTGGACGCTTCAGAGGCCTTAGCTTCTTACAGTCTGTCCACAGGTGAGTACAAGTTATTAGAACTCAATATAGCTTCTTACAGTCTGTCCACAGTTTGTTCTAGGGATTGCTCAGTCAGTTCTTATCCGTTCAGCTCGTTTCTAGGCTCGTTAGGATCGCCACTGCAACCTCTATTGTTCTACCTTTAATACATCCTCTCCTGTCAGTGCCACTCACAGCACACCCCTCAACCTCGTGTCTGAATTACCGGACTTAGACAAGACGCCCAAGACACCGCGTGTTGCGGTATTGTCTGAAGCTGAACTATACAAGCTGAAAGCTCAAGAGGGACTAGCCGCAAAAGAAACGGACCCCTTCCAATCAGGCGCTCCGATGACAGAGGCCCAATTCAACAATCAAATTGACGCTGGCAAAGAGAAGGCCGGTGACATTGTAGATGATGAAATCAGGCCCAGCACCCCGGATTTTGATACAGAGATGTGGGAGATAGAAGAAGAACAGGTCGACATTGTGAAAAACCTATTCAACGAACTTGGGCAAATTTTTAGCAGATGTAGCCCGCATGCCGCCACCAACCCTGAAGCGATTGCCTTTTATAGCAAGAACTTCATGTGGAACATATTACAATCTGATTGGGCCGACGTCCCTATCAAAGGTACAACCATGCGTAAAATGGCTAGGAGCATAACCATGGAAAGAGAAGAAGAGATGAAGGAGACGAATAAAGACGTTGAAATGAGAGACAAGATGAACAAAGTGTCAATTAAGAGGAAAAAACAGGTTCGTATCGAAGAGGGCCCGAAGGAGTCTAACGCGCCCAAGTTAGGCTCACCAATCAAGGTAAGTGGTATTCCTAAACCGCTCCCCATACCAGTTCAACCCGTGGTTTCCAAGCGGGTTGACGCTAAAAAGACACTATCGGGAGTAACGCCCCGTATTCCCGAGACTGGTAACTGCCAGCACGCTATGGGAAGAGACGCGAGCGGGAGTAACGCCCCGTCCACCAGTACAGTTCCTGCTGTCGGTAGGAACAAAGACGCTAGCGGGAGTCACGCCCCGTCGAACCCGCCTTTGAGCGGTAAAAGTGCTCCAGGTAAGAGAGGAGCACCCGTTACAGATATGGGACCAAGGAAAAACGCGTCACCGCCACCCCCTGTCCCACTCCATTCCAAGCCCAAATCGCGGGCTTCGGCACCATCCCCGCCGTCGCGGGCGTCTTTCGCTGACGCAGTCAGACAAGGAGGAAGAGGTAACATCTCTCAAACTTCTTCATATCATTTAACCCCTGAGACCGTTCAACTGGCTCAACAAATTATGGCTCTTGAGCCAAGTCTAACCTTTAAACAGGCTATGGACCTCACCACTAGTGGGCGCCCCGAACAAGGCGCTAATCAACAGCAACGTGGCAAACCGCAGGCTAAAGGGCGTCAAGCGGTTATGTCCGAACAGGCCAAAGCAGCCATCTCCAGCGGTTTTAACAGAAAGTCCACTCAATTTGCCTATTCAGAAATTGTTCGACGTGAGTTGTTCGATGACATGGGCAAAGTCATTAATGAGATGAACAAACATCTCATCTTCGCGAGATCACAAATTCGCGTAAGTACTGGACGTCTTCTCAAGAATGTCGTCCATTTCAATCTCAACCGAGTACCAAACCAACCGGAATTTGACCGGATTAAAGAGGTACTCTTCAAAGCGCTACAAAAGGACGTCCCTGAAGGGGAAAATGCGTTCGCGCCTCAATCAATTGCCCATCTCATTCTTAAGGGCTTCAATTACTATACCAACAAGTACAATTGCAGACCTGAAGACATCCTTACGGGTGCCCAGGTTATGCAAATGATGTATGACCTCGATCAATTTAAAGACATCGAGGCCGTCAAACAACCGTCCGTTGTCAAATCTAAAGGATCCAATGACATAGCAGTCGTCTTCATGGATGTGTGGGATTCCAAAAGCGGGATCCGCACAAAGAACATTGTTAACAAGGTTTATCACATTGGTGGTAAACTAATCAAAGTGGAGTATGCGAAGCAGAGGGAGTTCGTTCCCCAATGCCAGAAATGCTGGAGATGGGATCACGGCACGAGTCGATGCCGCATCAATCATCAGAGGTGCGCGAAGTGCGGCCAAGGTCATATGACCATCAACCACGATGAGTTTGGCACTTGCTGCGGAGCAATCCGTAAAGAGAAGCAGGTCAAATTTGTCAAATGCGAGCATAAACTCAAGTGCTTGAACTGCAAGGGTGAACACACCGCTGATTCTTTCAAGTGTATTTACAAAAAGCATCAGAATGACCGCGCATGGCATGACCGTCGAGGTGCCGCGGACAGAGAAGAAGAAATCGCGAAGAAGGAACGCCGAAAGGCAGTCATCACACAGGCGCTGGCTATGCCGGAGTCTGAAATTGAGGAAATTGAAGATTCTCAATGAATAGTACGACCAAAGGACAGAAGTTTGCTTTCAGGACACTTCGTATTCTAAGTTTCAATGTTGGACGTAGCTGGGAAACCACTACTTCAATATTGGGACAATATGCTAATCATTACGATATCATTTTGTTTCAAGAACTGGGCTGGAAAGGAGTGCGCAAGCAGCCTTCCGTTCGGAATCCAGAAGGGGATACGGCTTACGGCCCACCTCTAAGCGAGTCATGGACTCCACACACTTCGGCGTTTGATGTGACGAAGAATACTTTGGAACCAGTTGATGAGCGCCCACGGGTGCTCACATACACTCATAAACGCTTGGACATATTTAATCCGAAACTGCGTACTGACATCATTAAGCACCGTGACGTCGGCCATTTGGCTGAGTGGGCATTTTGTCAGGATGTAGGCGTTTCCTGCCTGGCACTAGCGCTCGTTCACCAGTGGTCCTGCGTTCGAACCTGGGGGTGAGCAGGATTTATCCTCTACCTTAGGTAAGCAGTGAGCTAGGTTGTGATGACCAAGCAATAACACGGGTGACACCGAATGTTCCCACGGTTCCTTGATTAGGTAATCTGTGGTGAGCGTCATGTGGGCAGGGTGGAGAGACATGTCACGTGATTGTTCCCACGAGGCTGATCAGGACTAGCGCGGGGGTAATGCAGGTAGCTGCAAGCGCTTGTGTATACGGGCGTCTGTTACTTGCGGACATGGCTTCGTGCTGAGTCATCCCCCGGCCGTGTAGAGGAAAAGTATGCCGAGTTAACACTGTAATGGTGTGATGAGCGGTATGCGAATTCGCCCAGGAGTCCAGTAACATGGCGTGGAGCCGGTGCTTCGGCATTGGTGAACGTAGGGCATCTATAAGAGGTGGATCATCCTTGAAACAAGCCGACCGGGAAACCGGACAGGCCACCACCCACCATAGGGCCGTTCGCCGATGGTAGTTAGTAGGGATCACCTAAGCTCCGGATCCGGGCCACTGCATTAAGCAACCCGGGGATCAATCCGGTAACGGCCCCTGCAAGACGGAGAGCTCGGACAGTTACATCACGGTACCTCAGCCCGTTAGGGGCATATGAAACCGGCTGCCGAGTAACGGGAAGGGGTGGTCGGACTAAGGCGATGTTATAGTGCCGGCTGGCCTGGGCCGTAGCGGTCGGTGTGGAGAACACCCGGCCGGCTCGAGAGGACACTATCCTCCGTCGGTGGCCCTGGTACAGTTAAAATAGCCAGGTTGCTGCTTAAGTTGATTCCACGGCACGGTCTGAAAGGGCCGGCGGGGCAGAGTGGCCAATTAGCCATGCGTTGCAAGACACCCCCTTAGCCGGGTATGTTTTTCTTTTTCTCTTGGTAACGCGTCATGGCAACCTTATTCTCAGCACGTTGTACATAGTGTTCGCATGTACTTATATCGCTGGAATAGAAGGCTCGAACAGCCACTTGATTACAAAAAAAAAAAAAAAAAAAATTAAGCACCGTGACATATCACTCATCACGCTTTACCTCAAACAAGGTGATCACATCAAGACCATGGACATCATGAACATATATAATGATGGTAGAACACGAGAAGCCGTCGCAGCGCTTGAAAGCCTGGGCGAGCAAATTCCTTTAGTTAACGTATGTGCTGGGGACTTTAACATTCATAATCAAACATGGAACGAGAATGCAGCGCATCTCGATCCGACCATATGGGGTGATTGTCTCAAGGACGTCATGAGCGAAATGGGAATGGAATATACTATACCAGATAATCCAGATCAGCCCACTCACGCCCCTCGTACCAGAAATAACGATGATACAGAAACAGAAGTTCCTCCTTCTATTATCGACCTAGTTTTTACTTCTGAGGAAATTTCTCTCTCGGAATTATTTAAATTACATGTTTGTGATAAAGACGCAGATCGCATGTCGTCAGACCACTTTCTTATTCAGATTACTATCCCTTTCTCTAAAGACAATGTAGTATACTATGTAACCAAACTTGATCCGGAGAATGAGGAGGATTATGAGGGAGAAATTGGAGATAAGCTGATGAACTTAGCTGATGAATGCGGAAGTATAAATTCGAGAGAGGAATTGGAGGAAGTTGTGGAGGAAGTCTCTCGGATATTTGAGAAAGCCTGGTCAAATTGGACAGAAAAAGTCAAAGTGACGGGTAAAGGAAAGAGTTGGTGGAACAAGGAGTGCACGCGCATTCAACAACTTGCGAGATGATCAAAATCCTGGAAAAAAGAAAGATATGGAGAGATACGGGGATTTTCGACCAGCATCATCACGCTCCTTGACCTCTTACCACTACCTTCCTCTTTTGGAAGTCTCAGTGCTAGTCGTCTAGTCGTAGCAATATACACAGTATCATGCCCGCTCAGCGCAAGAAACAGTCCGCACCGGCCCCTACGCCGCACCCGTCCCGTCCCCCGCTTCAGGCGCCGTCACCGCCCGCCAACCCGAACGCCGACCGCCTCACTGTCTCCGACATTGAGGTACTACTCGACCCCAAGTATGGAGGTCAAATTACGCTCCCCACCTTCGGATACGATTCGCAGGAGAATAGAGCAATCATGGACGCCGTCCGCAACCGGGGCATTGCCCCCGCGGTCGCCATCGCCAACGCCGAAGCTCGCGCTGCGAGCAAAGGTAATGTCAAAGGGCCATCTGGTCACTCTTCTGGGATTGGTGCAGCCCCTCCGGCTGTCAAGACACCGCCCAGCGTCCCTCCTCCTCCTCCTCGTGTGCCGACGCCTCCGCCGCCGGTGCCCATTCGTCCCCCTTCCCCTCCTCGCGCACCGTCGCCTTCGGCTTCAGTGCTTTCCTCGAAGCGCCCCATCTCGCCGGGGTCTTCATCTTCCGGTCCTTCTGTCGCTGCTGTCTCAGTTTGCGGCAGTGACGACTCATCTATGGCTATCGAATACAAAGATGCCACAACCCCCCGTCCTGCTTCTCCTGAAGATGAGGAGCAATTGGACAGGAACGAATCCGTCGAAGCAGTTGTTACGCTCATTATCAACGCTATCGATATTTTTGAGGGTCTAGCTTCCTCTGAATGGAAGAAACATCTTATAGACGCCTTCCCCGCCATCATGGACAACGACATTAGTCGTATTCATACAGTATTCACGGAAAAAATCCCCACTCTCCGTCGTATCATCTCCCCGGCAGTTGTTGCGCCTGCATCCGCAGTTGACGCACCTGCCACACGTGTAAATCCGCGGGACGCACTGCCACCCGCTGAGTCATCCAAGGCGAAGCCTCCGAAGAAGAAGGTTCGGGTCGATCCGGCCCCTTCTGACGTCACTCCTCCGGCAACGGCCCCACTCATGGAAGTGGATGAGCCGGCCGCTCCACTCTCAGCGTCTGGGAAGGCGCCCACCAAACCCCTTCCCCCACCAAGTTCCAAGCGCGCGCCTGCCCCTGCTAGCGCCCCCCCTGTTTCGTTCCGAGCTCCTTCGGCGCCTCGCAAGAGACGCCAAGGCAAGCACACAGCACACGGCGCTTCGCGCCGTGCTATAATCCTGACGCCGCCTGCGGACTCTCCGGTTACCGCGGCTTCATTCACACCCGAGGTCATTAACAACCTCAACAAATTACTCAAGAGTGACGTCAAGTCTGACGTCATTCTCACTCATGCCTCGGTTGAAGGCAACGGCATATGTATTGCCGCCTCCCGTGTCCCCTCTCCCGCCGAAATCTCCTTTGTGCTCAAGCACGTTCGGCGTATTTTCCCGAGCCCGAATGTTCCAATCGGCCACTCCCCCATCACGTCGACGTCTTATCTGAAGATAGTCGACATCCCTCACGTGCCTGCTTCCTCTAAGGAGTGGGCGCTCAAGCAACATGAGGCGTTCACTAACGCTCTCAACAAATCTCCGGTCGGCGCTTCGCTGGCCAAACTCATTAAGCACAAGCCGCGCTTCATGCGTGCTTCCCCTCATTCCGACTCGTGCTGGGCATGGGTCGACATCCATGATACGGTTTCGGGCAGCAACGCTCGCACTTACATTTCCAAGTTTGTGTCCATCGGCGGCACGAACTGTCAGATCAAGGGCGCTCGCCCTCACTCCGGCTCCGTCCACTGCGCTCGTTGTCAGCGCTGGGGCCATCATTCCGACCAGTGCCGTGCTAAGTGCGCGCGCTGTTCCCTCTGCTCTGGTCCTCACACCGAGGCCAATCATTTCAAGTGCGTCGACGCTAAACGCGTCGACTTACGCCAATGCGCAAATTGTACCGCGGCCAAACGCCCAGCGGACAAGCGCTCTCATTCCGCTACGGACTCGAAGGTTTGTCCGTTTTGGAAAAATAGGTTCGATCGTGCTTGGCTTAAACGCCAGTTCCCCGCACGTTCGACTTAATGGAGTACAGTGAACCGTCGCCGGGTTGGGTCGGGGATTCTGATGGAGAACTGGGAAGGTCGCGTAGCGGTATAGGAGGGAGAACGGTAGTGGTGAGGACAAGACTTTCTGAGGATCTAAAGTTACGTCAAGTATGCCTCAATTTTTCACTTTCATATTTGATATGTTTGATTTCGCAAAAGGGACTGCGTGTGCTCTAGCGTTCCGGTATTATGTAGGATGTATTGCCTGACTGCTTGGTTTTATCCCGGGGCCTCTTACGTATGTACTATTATCTTGATTTGTTTTGTTCTTTTTCTTTTTCTTTTCTCTTTCTCGATAGCGCTTGACCTCGTCGCGCTGGATACGGTTTTGTAGATAGAATACTGTAGTTCTGGGCCTCTGTAAACTGGCAAGGGTAGAAAGCCGCGGGAACGTGTCGTGACACCCGACGTACGAGTAGTTTTGAAATAAACTTACGTTGATTACAAAAAAAAAAAAAAAAAAAAAAAAACGGGGATTTTCGACGCGTGGTGAAGGGAGCGAAGAAAGCCAGTTATGAAAAGAAGATACATGAAATCGCATCTACCCGGGGGCGACCATGGGATCTCATGCCCTGGGTAAGGGAGAGAAAGATGCCGGCTACCGAGTCGTTGCTGGATGATCAAGAGAGAGCATGTGTGGACAAGGAGCACTTGTTCCAAACATTACATACGGCCTACAATTCGGCTAACAACCGCCCGACCAACTTAGAGCGTATGTTGCGGGAAGTGGAGAGAAAGGAAGAGAGAGAATGGAACACGTTTTTACAACATGAATTACGTCAAGCGCTATCAAAATGCGCGAAGAACACTGCACCGGGACCGGATCATATCACATGGAACGTTCTCAAACACATCACCAAAACACGTACGAAGATCGTCAAACTCTTCGTAATGATTGCCAACGCCAGCATCGAACACGAACACTGGCCACAACACTTCAAATCCTCTGTTTCGGTCATCATCCCGAAGCCGAGCAAACCGTCTTACGACAGGGCCAAAGCATTCTGCCCCATCGTTCTCCTCAACACTCTTGGTAAACTCATTGAGAAGATGATTGCCAACCGCCTACAATTTGAAAGCCTCGAACACCAAGTTATTCATTCGTGTCAAACCGGAGGAATCTGTCAGAGGTCGACTGAAGATGCTGCAACCGCGCTCGCCCATCACGTAAGGGCCGGTTGGAGTAAAAAGAAAGAAATGTCTGTGCTTGCTTTTGATATTGCACAATTTTTCCCTTCTCTCAATCATAATGTACTTGTAAAAGTTCTCGAACATTCTGGTTTCAACAGTAAAGTAGTTTCCTTTTTCTCTGACTATTTAGTTAACAGAAAAACAAAATACAAAATCAATAACGACGTCTCGGAGTTCTTTCCATGCGACGTAGGTGTAGGACAAGGTAGCGCGCTGTCGCCGATACTCTCTGCTCTTTATATAGCGCCTCTTTTTCACATTTTGGACAAATGGATCTATAGTGATGATTGGGACATGTCTAGTTACTCTCCCATTTCTTCTTTTCTTTCTTTCGTAGACGATGGAGTTCTCATAGCTACGGGACCGGATTATGAACAGACTCATAGTAGTTTGAAGGAGACATACCACTTTGTAACTGACCTCTTCACAGAATTTGGGTTAACCATGGAGCATACCAAGACGGAGTTATTCAATTTCGCTAGCAAGGGAAAATCATTCGAGGACCCCGAAATCGACCTAGGATTCGCACCATATACTGGAGCTACCTCGCTCAAACCAAAGAAAGTATGGAGATACCTCGGCATCTTCTACGATCGCTCGCTCAAATTTCACGACCACGTCAAATATTACGCAACCAAGTCAATCTCTATAGTTAAGTGTATGAGGATACTTGGAAACTCGGCGCGTGGACTTTCTCCTACGTACAAACACATGTTATACATCGCGTGTGTTCAACCAGTAGCCACATTCGGAGCGCTCTGGATCACTGGAGCCTTCAAGACGACGCCCACGGGTGGAGTCCTCGCTGTCGCGGGACTCATGCCTATGCACTTTATCCTCAAGAAGTTGTTCGATAGATCTGTCGCTAGGATCTCGACACTTCACCAAGACCATCCGATCTTGCGTTTGCTTGATCGGAAAAACGCCAAAGGTTTGCTACTCCACCAAGATAGTGTTGAGTACAATCAAAAGAGGATGAAAAGACTGAAGAAATTCACGTCTACAATTAGCGTCAAAGACTTGGATTTAGCAGGGGAAACCTTCCATCCCTTACACGAAAGCGCAAAACCTGGTAACAGAATGATTGACAAATACCAGGATCACATCAAATACCTGGTCGTTCCTAAAGGTGACAAAAAGGCCGCCAAGGAACATCATTACGAGTTAGAGCATGATATCGTTGCGAGCGGCGGCAATACTGTTCATTTTATTACGGGGTGGCACATTCCAGAAGAAATTCCAGACCCAATCCTAGGTCGAAGGCATTCCCAAGTGGGCTATGCAGCTATGCGAAGAGGGAACACTATCTCTCAAAAGATGTTGCCGGCCGGTAGGCGGGTTACGGCGACGAACGCAATTGGATGGGCGGCACTACTAGCACTCATCAAGACTTTCAAGTTAAGGCGTAAAGACGTCACGATATCCAAACTATGTCTTTATACCACATCCCCCGGTACTATCCGAAACCTCATCGAATTCTCCAACAAACCAAGTGGTCATAGCATGTCTATTGCTTTGGCTACAGCCTTCGAAGATATCTTTGACACATACCCTGACTTCTCTATTGAAGTATGGGGCTACAGACTCAATGCGTTCAAAGACTGTGAATCGGACCACAACTTCCTGAGTTTCTGCGTCCCCTGCAACGTTCATGCGACTTTCAAAAGCGCGAGGACTACGAATCATTACAGACGCAGAGACTTCCCTCAGTCCCCTACACACGAAAGACGGCGTCAAGACATTACGCATGATGTCGTCGACTATTGGAGAATCGGTTTCATGGAGCCGAGCGACAAAGAATGCTACAGTGGTAATAACTTCCTAACCCTGTACAACAACACGGATTACAACAAGAGAGTCGCTCTCCTCCCTAGCCATATTAACATGGGCCCGTGGCTTCGCAATTACGGCGGAGTCACTATCGCACATGATCCCCGCTTGTGCGCACACTTTGTGCGCGCCGCCACCAAACACGCCCCTATCGACGAGTTCCGGAAACGGTTCTTGAAGAATGTTCAGCCTTCAGGTTGTCATGGGTGCAGGAACGCGCCAGAGACGCGGGATCATATTCTCAATGAGTGCTCGTGGTATGTATGACGCTCTAACCATTACAATGGAGGGATCGAGACAGTTGAAGGTCTGATCTACTTCTTGTGCGATAACCCACAAGCGTTTTCGTTCGATCATTTGACGGAACCGCGTTACTTACAGAAAGATTGGCTTAGCTATCGGGATAAGGTCTATCAATCGCGAGACATTGATAATGTGATAAGGGAGAAGAAAGGTATGCGTCCTATTGTGGGACCCATTTTCTATCATGAATCAGAAGAGGGCCATCAGTTAGAGTTGGACAGATGGTTTCTTTTTAAATCTCTAGTAGTGTACTTGTATACGAACGAAACTCTATTTTCTCCTTTCTTTTTCTTTTCTTTTGTTGCTCCGGGATTTGTAATTATATAGGCGGAACGGGGTCTACGACCCCGTGATGCAACCGGTCTGTGTTCGGGCACCGGTCAATAGATTTGAATTGAAATAATAATAAAAAAAAAAAAAACCCACTTCAACAAGTACAAACCCCCCACTAGCCCGAGTTTCTCCACCATCTCAGGTACTGTTTTGTTCTTCCCCGCATCCGTACTTCCGCCCAATGCAACCACAGCCGATTCCAGTGACTAAACACGCTCATTACTACAATGAGATGGGAACTGCCGAGTCATTGGCAGCGTCCGTGAATTGGGTATGCTTTTTTTCTCTACTCCTTTGAAACACACGTGTCTCACCACAATGTCGCATCCTTTATACATAGGGGCTCGATTCCAATTTCTCTTATGAAGCTGAGGCCCATGCGACATCCGGTCCAGCTGCGCAGGTGAGTATATAAGTATCGTTGGTATGTGTATCAACATTTACACTTTCTACCCCAAGTTTTTGCCCGCCACTCATCGTCACCATTCATTTGCACCTGAGTCTCATTTCAACTCGACAGAGACATATTCTCGGGACTTGAGGGAATCGAGGAACAAGGTACGACTGTTTAACTCTGACATCCGACACTACTGATGCAAATGTGTTCAGGCTTTCAATACCGTCCCTGCACAGGTAACATTCAATGTGCTAGCTACTGCGTGTATGCTATACTGACCCAAGCCTGATTTTTTGCAGGCTTTACCCCAACGTCGTCAACACCGCTCAATCTCATCTGCCAATTGGGCAGAGTCATTCTCTGAGTCGACGAACCATTCACAGCAGCACCATCCAATCACCAACGCAAAGGCACAATATGACAATTCCTCCAAGCGTACTTCAAGCTCGGATCGTCGCCTCAGTCGCCATCCATCAGTGCAAAATGTGGTTTCTACCATGCCTACAGGGCATGTCAGAAAGGGTCAAGTTCCATCGACTATACATTACCACTCCCAGCCGGAGGCAGGACCATCGCGACGCCACTAAACCTTGACATTCTCCATCCCCGTGTCCGAATCCGAGCCTGAGGATGTAGTATTAAGTTTTTCTGATCTTCATTGTTTTCGTTCAAGTCTACTTGCCCTTTCATATTTAGATGTCACATTAAGCCGAAAATGTGCCGACATATTAACCGAATTCTGTCTCGTTGGTGCATTATACCTCTTTTTTATTTTCGTGATTAGTTTCGTACTGCTAGCCTGAGTATACTACCATATCCACTATCACTGCTTTTGATGCAGTATAATATTATCTTGTTATGCTGTACATACTTAAATGTACTTAAGACGAACCTTAAGCAATACTTATTCCATTCTACCTGACTCGGAATCTGGAGTGTCTTATACTAGTGAATTGACTTATATTAGTACTTAGATCAACTTGCGCAATGTACTTATAGATTGACTTATCCTATATACTTATATCCCAAAGATTAAGATTAGCCTAAGTTGATATTAAGATTAGACCTCGCCTTAGGCAAATTTGCCTTAGGCTGGCCTTATGCAAATGCCTAAGACTCATAAGGCATGAATAAGTCATATTACATTTTCCTGATGTAATATATCCCATCCCATTTGTTACTGACCGTTACAGGCACTTCCCATGTTGGAGACACAGCATCCAACTCTCTCGACGAATCCACTCTTGTACCAGGTGTCTTTTTCACGAAATGAGTCCACAGAGATGATACATTTCTGCAAGCTTCCAAATCTCTCACCGAATAGTCATTCGTGTCTGGTGCCCTCCTGACATATTTCGTCCTCAAATTTTCGAGGAAACTGCTTTCAACCTCCATGGCGGTTAAGAGTCTCATATCCATTCCTTGATTGCTTGTACCGTCGCAAGAATTGTCGATAAATTCATCTGCACGTTTTCATCCTGCAACGCAACCAATTGAAGATAAATAGTTGTCTCACCTTCGGTCTCCTCCTGGCTTTCATCGCTGCACCCGTCTACAGCCGCTTCCGTATCTAAAAATATTCCAACAGCCGCCGGTGTTTTCCTCGTTCTCTTCTTGGGCCTGCTTGCCGATAGACTCCTGCTCGAACCTTCTTGGGTATCCTATAAATGAGATATGTAGTGTAAAAACATGCACTTCGTAGCAAAACTTTACCTTAGCTGTTCCATGCGTGTTGAAGATCACCGCTGCATCATTGTCATCCTCATCAGGATCGTATACCCAGCTCATTTCCCAAGCTTCTTTCAGACTTCCATCTGCATTAACAGCTTCACCGTGCTGTATATCCATTAGCTGAGTTGACAATTGAACAGCATGAGGACTGACAGTTTGATATGCGTTGTTCCTGCTAGTTCCCTGCTTATGGTCAGAACGACAGGCCTAATTTCTCCTAGCAAGTCTTAAATCTGCACCGTTGATGACATTTGCGGCACTGACAGCTTATCTACTTATAAACTTATCTACTTGTACTAAAAGGTTCGGAACAAGCACTGTTAAGCAGACGCAATATGCCCACTTCGCGTCGCAAACAGTCCGCACCAGCCCCTACGCCACACCCGTCTTGTCCCCCGTCTCAGGCGCCGTCACCGCCTGTCAATCCCAACGCCACTTGCCTCACTGTCTCCAACATTGGGGTACTACTTGACCCCAAATATCAAGGGCAAATCGTTCTCTCCACCTTCGGGTACGACTCACAGGAGAATAGAGCAATCATGGACGCCGTCCGCAACCGGGGCATTGCCCCCGAGGTCGCTATCGCCAACGCCGCTGCTCGCGCCGAGAGCAAGGGTAATGTCAAAGGGCCATCTGGCCAAGTCTCTGGGATAGGAGCAGCCCCTCCAGCTGTCAACACTCCGCCCAGCGCCCCTACTCCCCCTCCTCGTGTGCCGACACCTCCCTCGCCGGTGCCCACTCGTCCCCCTTCCCCTCCTCATGCACCGTCGCCTTCGGCTTCGGTGCTCTCCTCGAAGCGCCCCATCTCGCCGGGGTCTTCTTCTTCCGGTCCCTCTGTTGCTGCCATTTCGGTATGCGACAGTGATGACTCCTCTATGGCCCTCGACTACAAGGACGCCACCACTCCCCGTCCCGCTTCTCCTGAAGACGAGGAGCATTTGGACAGCAAAGAATCCAAAGAGGTTATCCTCAATGCTATCAGCACCGCTCTGGGCTTCTTCCAGGCGTTTGCTACTTCAGAATGGAAGACTACCATACTAGATGTCTTCCCCACACTCATGGACGACGATCTTAACGCTGTCCACAAATATTTCCAAAGGAAAGTCCCCGAGTTTTGTTCCCTCCTCCCCCTAGCAGTTGAAGCGCCTGCATCCGCAGTTGACGCACCTGCCACACGTGTAAATCCGCGGGACGCACTGCCACCTGCTGAGTGATCAAAGGCTAAGCCTCCAAAGAAGAAGGTCCGAGTCGAACTCCGGCAACGGCCCCACTCATGGAAGTGGATGAGCCGGCCGCTCCACCTTCAGCGTCTGGGAAGGCGCCCACCAAACCCCTTCCCGTCCCAAGTTCCAAGCGCGCGCCTGCATCCAAAGACGCCTCTCCAGTTTCCTTCCGCGCTCCTTCGGCGCCTCGCAAGAGACGCCAAGGCAAGCACACAGCACACGGCGCTTCGCGCTGTGCCATTATCCTGACGCCGCCTGCAGACTCTTCGGTTACAGCGGCTTCATTCACACCCGAGGTTATTAACAACCTCAACAAATTACTCAAGAATGACGTCAAGTCTGACGTCATCCTCACTTATGCTTCAGTCGAAGGCAACGGCATCTGTATTGCCGCCTCCCGCGTCCCCTCCCCCGCCGAAATCTCCTTCGTGCTCAAACACGTTCGGCGTATTTTCCCGAGTCCGAACGTCCCCATCGGCCATTCCCCCATCATGTCGACGTCTTATTTGAAGATTGTCGACATTCCCCACGTGCCTGCTTCTTCTAAGGAGTGGGCGATCAAGCAACACGAGGCGTTTACTAACGCTCTCAATAAATCCCCGGTCGGCGCTTCGCTGGCCAAACTTATCAAGCACAAGCCGCGCTTCATGTGCGCTTCGCCTCATTCTGACTCATGCTGGGCATGGGTTGACATCCACAACACAGTGTCGGGTTCTAACGCCCAGCTCTACATTTCCAAATTCATGTCCATCGGCGGCATGAACTGTCAAATCAAGGGCGCTCGCCCTCACTCCGGCTCCGTTCACTGCGCTCGTTGTCAGCGCTGGGGCCATCATTCTGATCAGTGTCGCGCCAAGTGTGCGCGCTGCTCCCTCTGCTCTGGTCCTCACTCCGAGGCCAACCATTTCAAGTGCGTCGATGTGCGCCAATGCGCAAATTATACCGCGGCCAAACGCCCGGCGGACAAGTGCTCACATTCCTCTACGGATGCAAAGGTGTGCCCGTTTTGGAAGAATAGGTTCGATTGTGCATGGCTCAAGCGCCAGTTCCCCGCACGTTCGACTTAAGGTAGACAGACAGCCGTCGCCGGGTTGGGTCGGTGGATTCTGATGGAGAACTGGGAAGGTTGCGTAGCGGTTCAGGAGGGAGAACGGTAGTGGTGAGGAAACAATTTTCTGAGGATTTAAAGTTACCTCGAGTATGCCTCAATTTTTCACTTTCATATTTGATATGTTTGACTTCGCTTGGGACTGCGAGTGCTCTTGTGTTCCGGTATTATGTAGGATGTATTGCCTGACTGCTTGGTTTTATCCCGGGGCCTCTTACGTATGTATCAACGTCTCGATTTGTTTTCTTTTCTTTTCTTTTTCTCTCTCTCGATAGCACTTGACCTCGTCACGCTGGATACGGACTTGTAGTTAGAATACTGTTGTTTGGGGCCTCTGTAAACTGGCGAGGGTAGAAAGCCGCAGGAACGTGTTGTGACACCCAACGTACGAGTAGTATTGAAATATACTTATGTTGATTACAAAAAAAAAAAAAAAACAAAAAAACTGCTGAGCAGACATGTTTGCGTTTTGTCAATGCACAGAGTTTAGGGTGGCCGCTTATATATCACGTGATGGCGTCTGTATTATCGTCAGATTATCATCTAATGTTAATGTGAGGCATCAGTCTCTTGTAATAGTACTAGTCAACATACTATATGGTGATATGCTAACTCTGTCTTCTGCCATTGCTCGGATTGTGGTTCCATTTGATTAGAGTGTATTGTTTGATTTCAAATTGATTTCTATCGAGACCAAACCTATTGAAGGCCTTTTAGAACTATGTTACAAATAAAATTATATGTATAAAATATAGATTGTAAGAATCCAGAGGCAGACAACGACCGCAAACACCCGCATAAATATACAAAAGCCAGAGTTTAGGGTATGATGCAACAAATAACACCAAATACACTGATGCAATGGAACACATGACACGGCACGTGAACGAGCCAATTAAGACAAATACAGACTTAAAATTTGATGCAATATTGTCATGGAGTCAGCCGAAGAACAAATACAGATTTAAAATTCAACTACAATATTGTCACGGAGTCACTGAAAGAGGACTCGTATCCGCAGGCTCACCACGAGAGCAGCGGCCCACAGCCCCAAGTGATGGTGGTGATGAGGAAGGATCAATGTTGTGCTCGAAACAGAAGTTCAACATGTCACATGATGTCACATGACTGCTGGACTTGGGATTTTCGAGTCAAAGTTCCTCAAATCATAGGTAGGAGATATTTTCGGGTCATTTCTGCATGGATTTCAATGATATAAAAGTGCATTCCTATATTTCCAAGGTCGGGGAGTCCGAATATTTAATTATATTCTTTGTTGGATGAAAGCCTATCGAGATATTGCACATTTAACATATGATAAACGCAAGATTGCACTATAGCTCCTCGAATATCGATCGGATAATACATCTAATGACAGATTCGAATTCCTGGACCTTGAAAACATATACTAACACTCTTCAATCATCAAAATCAACACAGTAACCAGTAGAAAACATGGCATTCTTGTTATGTTTTTCTGTATCTCCATAACTGGTATGTTTTCCGACAAAAGCATACATATAAACTTGTGTTCTTTTAATATTCTAAGATTTGTCGTGATTTTCCCGGAATTGTATGAGCAGTAGAACAAGACATACAGCATAATGTTCTCTGACAACATACTTATAATTTGACTTTGACTTATAATGCTGTGATACTTGCCTTGCTATCTGACTTATTTACTTATGAGAACCTGTTTGACTTGTCAATAAACTTATGAAACTTTGTCTGACTTGTGATTTAACCTTTGGTCTGACTTATGAAATGTCCTGTGCTTATGCTGTCTTTGTATCCAACTTATGAATTTATGATAAACTTATGAACTAATGTGTGACTTATGTGTAAACTTCTTGTCTGGCTTATGAAAAATTATGAACTTATGCTATTTTTGAGACTTATGTGCCTTAAGTTGGTCTTTATAAGGCAAGCATAAGGCAACTTTTTCATAAGTTTGCATAAGTTGTGTGACTTTTTGCTGATGACTAGTTGTTACTGATATTAATATCACTACACCTCCATATTTAATGCATGCTTCTGCCTTGAACCATGTTAAAAATAAAAGTGGAGGATATTTGCAGATTCATCATGAGCCTGAATTTGTAAACGAGTTTAATAATCCAGATTTACTTCCAATGATGTACCTGACCTTATTTCCTTACGGTATTGGAGGTCAAGAAGATTTGTCGAGGCCTACTTTGCTCAGTTTTCAAGCACATGTTAAGCATCTAATGCATTTGTCTGATAGACGTTTTCAAGAACATTACTCTTTTTTGTTTACTGTATTCAACATTATTCAACGTAGAAAGGCATTATTACATACAAGTCTCAAAGTGAAGCAGAGTAGTTTTTGTTAGATTATGTAATTAAAAATGTCCACTGTGCCACTTGCGTTGTGCCCGCCTTTGTGCACTGGCTGTGCACCCCTGTGCTTGGACATATCTAAAACATATATAAGCTCGTAGTTTTTACTGTAGGACTCATCCTTTTTCCCCACCTCAATTTATATTGTGTCACTTCACAACCTCTATATTTGAATAGTACACATGTATTATGCAAACATTATGCAAACATTACCGTAAATATAATTTACATAAGAAATATGTACTATGTAAATCATATGTAATTTTAAAATCAAATAGAGCCTATTTTAAGGCTTTTATTTGCATAAAGTTTGGATATGTTTTACATATTGCATATGTACTATGTAAATTATATTTACGGTAATGTTTGCATAATGTTTACATAAAACATATGTATTACTCAAATATAGAGGTTGTGACTTCCTTCTACAGTTTTCCCTCTGTAGCTTCAGCATTTGCATCTGTAAGCTCAGATACTTTGTCAAAGGTAGCAGTTGGTATTGAAAAATCAGGTACTTTTAAGGCAAATATGGATGAGGAACACCAAGCTTTTCAGTTAATGCAAGAAGTTTGTTCTGTTACTGCTGCTGTTCCAGGATCTGCTTCTAGCTGTAGTGTGATGCGAAGTAAACTACGCACGTTAGTTGTAGAAAAAGGCTTGCCTACTTTTTATCTAAAAGTCTATCCAGCGGATGTATATAACCCTATAGTAAATATCTTGGCTGGAAAGAATGTCAGTTTAAATGACATGTTTTCTAATCAATCTTCAACCTATTGGTCTCAAGCAACACTAATTGCTCAAAACCCTTTGTTGGGGGCTCAATTTTTCAACATTGTCATGAAAAATTATATTTCTTGTATCTTGCATTATCAGCCTACTAAGGGTACCAATTTGAAAGCTGGAATCTTAGGAGTCGTTAAAGCTTATTATGGCTGTGTCAAAGCCCAAGGACAGAGATCTTTACATTGTCACATGATAGTATGAATTGAAGGAGCTCTTGATCCTGACACAACCTCTATATTTCAATAATACAGTGACGGACAAAACCGTTGCAATGTTTATAACACCTTCAAAGATACTATTATAGCATGTGACGAACTAACCGTGACATTACGTAATTAACATCGTTTGAAAGCTATGCTTCGTGGCTTTAATTCGATAGTAATATCATTATGTAATTCTAAATATTCGTCGAAATACTGGCAATTTACTAACAAAGATGCATTGCAACAGTTTTGTCCCTCTCATTCACCAAGTACAAATCTCTATGTTTAGTACTTAGTATAGCCTCCCTTTGCCTTGATTACAGCTTCTACCCTTCTAGGCATACTCTCTATCAAATTCTGACACACCTCAGGCTTTATATCATTCCACTCCTTATCCACTCTTGTCCAAAGTTCTCCAATTCCCCTAGGTGCTTCTTCATACTCTTCAAGCTTGATTTTGAGGTGGTCCCAGAGATGTTCAATTGGATTGAGGTCTGGAGACTGTGCTGGCCATGGCAATAAATCAATGTTGTTCTCTTTGAACCAGTTCTGGGCCTTTTTAGACTTGTGCTTGGGGTCATTGTCCTGCTGAAATATGAAATCCTCCCTTTCTTTCCCATAATACTCCACACTATCCTCCAGATTGTCCTCCAAAATGCTAACATATAGATCAGCATCCATTTTACCTTCAATTTGGCATGCATAGCCACATCCCTCCCAAAACATACAACCCCACATCATCAAAGAACCTCCTCCAAACTTCAAAGTCCCAGACACCAGTCTATCACTCAAGCCTTCTCCATCCTTTTTCCACACCCATTTTCTTCCATCTGACCCCAAACGATTAATCTTTGTTTCATCAGACCATACTATCCTTTTCCAGTCTTCTATAGTCCAGTTTTGACGAGCTAAAGCCCAGTCCAAGCGATCCTTGCGGTGTTTGGCCTTGAGCAAAGGATGTTTAACCTTTACTACAGCCTTCATACCAGCGCGGGAAAGAGTTCTACGTATGGTCTTTGTAGAAATTGAGTGGGGCAAGCTGTTGGCAAGTAGTCTCTTGACTTGAGAAGCGTTGTCAGCTTTTTGAGAGGTGATTAAGCGAACAGCGTAGCGGGTATCAGAAGATGTAAGCAGTCTAGGACGACCACCTGAGGATGTAGCAAGGTTGGGACAGTGCTTGGATCTAATTCTGGATATAGTGGAATGATGTATGCTGGTAGAAGTAGAAATTTCATGAGCTGATGCTCCTGAATCAAGCAAATAAAGGATATGAGAGAGCTGACTTGGAGTGAGGGGCTTCATTGTAAAGAATCATGCCAAAGATGCTCTGTATATATACTCAAAGTGTGGCTGTGCTGACTTTTCATCTTTGTTGAATGTGGCTGTGCTGATTTTTCAAGTCAGTCAACAGAGTCAGGTGACTTTATACTTGGTGAATGAGAGGGACAAAACTGTTGCAATGCATCTTTGTTAGTAAATTGCCAGTATTTCGACGAATATTTAGAATTACATAATGATATTACTATCGAATTAAAGCCAAGACGCATGGCTTTCAAACGATGTCAATTACGTGATGTCACGGTCAGTTTGTCACATGCTATAATAGTATCTTTGAAGGTGTTATAAACATTGCAACGGTTTTGTCTGTCACTGTATACATGTATTATGCAAACATTATGTAAACATTACCGTAAATGTAATTTACATAGTACATATATATTATGTAAAACATATGTAAAAAAAATATTCCATAATGTTCATTTTAAAGGTTTTGTTTGCATAAGATTTAAATATGTTTTAGTTAATATACATGTACTATGTAAATTAAAATTACAGTAATATTTGCATAATACATGTGTATTATTGAAATATACAGATTGTGTGATGTTATTCGAAACCATATCAATGATGATTGCTGTTATGATCCCTTATCGACACTTCTATCAAGGCAACTCGATCACACCTGCCTACGGAGTCCTCCCTGGCCCTCCTACCACCGGTGACATGTTCACTGATATGCTTCTTATGGAAGCCTGGAGGAACGTGCCATATCTCCATGCCTATGACATTAATGGAAGTTATGTTGGCACTTACGAGACCAATCCTATTGATAGTTGGCACAATGGATGGAAGATCTATCCCAGCCCCGGAACGGAAATGGGATTCACCCATCCCTACCTAGAGATCGAGGACTTGCCGACCCTAGTCAAGGAGATCAGATGGTTAGTTGAGGAACAACGATATGTAGTTGAACTAGGGATATTGCGACAGCAAGATACCAAGTCTAACTACTAGACTAATAATAGTAGTGATCAAAGTTGGATCACTCCCTGGGATCCTGACTGGCCTCAGTCCACTACGCTTCCCCTGTCCAAAGGTATGGACCAGTCCAACTTCTACAAGTTTGAGAATCCAAACTTGTTCTAGTGTTTCAAGTCAGAAGTATTTATAGGTTTCATCTCAATCTGTGTTTCATTAGTATTTATGTTTCATCTTGTGTTTGCTATTTATGTTTCGAGTTTGTTTCGTGTCATGTCTCATATTTATGTTTCATCTTGTCACGCAGTTATCGTAGATCGACTACTGTAGTACTTGTTCCATTTCATCTATTTATATAGGTAGATAGATTGTATTTAAACCGGACTTCTGGCAGCGGATCAAAGTCAAGCTTTGATCTTCTTACAGGGCATCTGTGTAGCTGTAATAAGATCTACTCTATTATCATCCTCACATCTAAACCTTTGTTGTCATCCACTCCAAGCTATTCCCACTACCATTAGCCTTAACAGTTAAGGTTTACGTGATAAGTCTAGTTAGAGTGTTTTCTATAGTTCTGATCTCGTATGGTTCTCGAACTATAGAAGGATTAGTGATTAGACCTCTAGTCTTGCCTATGTCTAGTCATGCCCACATCTAGGGGACCTTGTATGCTTCTAGATAGGTATCAGGACCACTAGTACTGTCAGGATCTTAAATTGATCTTTCGGCGCTCCTAGTACCGAAACCGTAACAATTGCAACATTGATTTCAAAACCACCTACTCTCTGTTTTAGATGATGTGATTTCAAATGCAGTACCAACCGACCCCGATCCTGCACTGCAGAAACCATCTTTAAATTGCCATCCTTGCTCAGCCAATAGTTGTTAGGGAGACTGTGACTGGGATGTCACAGGTCACACCTGAACTTAAGAACTAAAGGGTAGAGTGACAAAAGTTATATTAGGCGTGAACCTAAGAGAACTCGACGGAATCTTCTACAAGTTTCTACCTACTTTATATACCTAGACTACAGCGCACAGACCAACTACCCTAGGTAACTATTTATATACTGACATGAGAAAAGAAGTACGTATGGGAAAGTAAACTAATTATACATTTGACATGAGAAGAGAAGAGCGGAGTAAGAAGTAAGTAAACAAAAGTACATTGATCATAAAAATGTCAACAACACCAAACAAACCATAAAAGTGTCCACAAGTACAAACAGCTCCTAAACAGGTAATCCACTCACACGAACCAATACGCTCCGAAGTAATTGGCCAGCAAGGCATCACATGGACATAGTACAAAGAACCCGGATAGTTCCCAATAGCGAGCTCCCCAATGTGACCACCTCTGTATCACCCACGCCTTCTGCTCCTCTTCATCCCACATTGCTAATGTCATCCTCCCACTGGTGACCCGATAGGTTCCAACCTACTGGTCTGCTCTCTCTTCCTATTGCCGCCGCCGCTCTCCTCCACTGTACTTGCTCTGCATGGTTCAGAGGTAAGAAAGATAAGATTAAATCGTAAAGCTCAATTGGTAGATCTGTAGCTTGCGCCATTTTAGCAGTATGCTGATAGTTTAGCCTCCGTCGAACTGTAGCAGCAGAGGGAAATTATTACGTAATAAAATATGTGACAGATGTGACAGTGTGACGCTGTGACATTCTGGCAAGGTTCTAACAATAGTCCTTTGTTGTCAGATTACAACAATTTGACAGCATATTCAAGGGCACTCCAAAAGGATCTTCACAATGTCATATCGCGGTCTCAGGTTCATTTTCATAACGATGCCTGCTATAAATACTGGAAAGGTTTCCCTGAACCTCAAATTTGTTGATTTGGACTTGGCAAAGGTGAATTATGCAAGCACAACCTCAATATTTCAATACTTCCTCAACAATTATTGAAACATTATTGAAACAATACCGTAATTTTTGTTTTCATACTACTTGGGAAGTATTAAAACATTATTCAAACAATATTATATTTTATTTCCATATATAGAAAAAATACAAATAAAAATAGCATATTGTTTCAATATTATTTCAATATTTTCCCAGTAATATGGAATTAAAAAATACGGTAGTGTTTCAATAATATTTCAATATTTGTTGAGGAAGTATTGAAATATTGAGGTTGTGAAGCGTAGTTGGTTCAATGATGAGACAGGTGAAATTCATTTAAAAAAATTGAATGTCAATGTCAACAATTTCAATGATATAACATCACTAGCTCTTCGGTGTAACAATGATCTGGAGTTTATTTTGTCAGGTCCTGCTACTAAGTCTATAGTTGAGTATTCTTCTGACTACCTTACAAAATCTTCTCTAAATGCATACCTAACATATGCTTCTTTAGAATGTGGAATACAGAAACTCGAAAATTACAATTCAGAAAATGACAGTTTGGAATTTCGGGAAAAGCACATGTTGCAGCGTTGTTCATATACAATGTTATCACATCAAGAATTGTCAGCTCAGCAAGTTATGTCATATATTTGCGATTATGAAGACCATTTTACTAGTCATAAATTTAGGAATTTATATTGGCAACCATTCGAAAATCTCATAGAAAAACAATGGCCGTCACCTGAATGTGATGTTAACTGAATGGCAATATCAACAATAAAATTGCAAGTTTTTACTGAGAACAATGCATTAGAATATGATGGGTTAATTCCATCATTAGACTCTGACAGGGAATCAGATAGTAACAGTGATATTCTTGACACCTCTGATAATGATGACAATGAAGAAATTGGAGTTGATGTTTATGGCAATCAAATGATATGAAGAGCATCTCAAGTAGACAATTATTGACTAAGGGGCATTGAATTAGATAATTTATCTGTTTGGAATTACTCCTCTCAAGTCGATAGATTGCGATACTATGCCCATAGTTCACACAATGACAATCGTAATTCTGACTTTACAAATTTTGAAGGTTCTACTGAGAGGCAAATAAGATATCTGAATGAACATCCTGAGTTTTTGACTCATGTATCTGTATTGCAAAAATTAGGTAATTATTTTTATACCTGTCGTAGTTGGTCCATCTATTCCAAGACGAGACCGGGAAGAGTCAAAAGAACGTCATGCCAGATTAATGCTTATACTACACAAGCCTTGGAGATCTGTCAAAGAACTAAAATGTTAGGGTGACTGTGACTGTGATGTCACAGGTCACACCTAAACTCAAGAACTAAGGAGTATAGTGACAGAAGTTATATTAGGCGTGAACCTAAGAGAACTCGACGGAGTCTTCTACAAGTTTCTACCTACTTTATATACCTAGACTACGGCGCACAGACCAACTACCCTAGGTAACTTATTTATATACTGACATGAGAGAAGAAGCACGTATGAGAAAGTAAAGTAATTATACATTTGACATGCGAAAAGAAGAGTGGAGTAAGTCAACAACACCAAACAAACCATAAAAGTGTCCACAAGTACAAACAACTCTCAAAACGGTAATTCATTCACACAAACCAATACCTCCCGAAGTAATTCCCAATCATCGCATCACATGGGCATAGTACGAAGAATCCGGCTATTGCCCAGTGCCGTGGTCCCCAGTATCCCCATCTCTGTATTACCCACGCCTTCTGTTCCTCATAGTCCCATATTGCTAAGGTTACCCTCCCACATCGCCTGCACCGATGATCCGATAGGTTCCAACCTTCCAGCCTGTCCTCTCTTCCTATAGCCGCCGCCCTCCTTCGCCATTGTACTTGTTCCGCATGATTCGGAGGTAAGAAAGATAAGATAAGATCGATAAGCTCAATTGGTAAATCTGTAGCTTGCGCCATTTTAGCAGTATGCCGATAGTTTAGCCTCCGTCGAACTGTAGCAGCAGAGGGAAATTATTATGTAATAAAATATGTGACAGATGTGACAGCATGACGCCGTGACATTCTGGCAAGGTTCTAACATAAAAGCTGATGGTGAAACATGGTTAACAGCATATAAACAATTTGTTGATCAGTGTTCCATCAAAATTAAGGTTCGTATTGATAACATACAGGTTCTTCATGAGTGCAAAGATAGCAGAGACCATCATTTTCAAAACTTAAGAACCCATGTACATAAGCAAAACACACAAACCAGACACAACCTCTATATTTCAAAAATACACATGTATTATGCAAACATTATGCAAACATCACCGTAAATGTAATTTACATAGTGCACATATATTATGTAAAACATATGTAAAAAAATAATTCAATAATGTTCATTTTAAGGGTTTTGTTTGCATAAGGTTTAGATATGTTTTAGATAATATATATGTACAGTGGCTCAAAAAACTGTCCCAATGTTTTGAGGTTTTTCACTATTTGCATTATAGCTCAATGAGTTTTATGAATATGATTATGTAATTAATATATTTTATGCTCTTGCATGTGACCTTTAAAACGCATGTAAGATGACGTAATTCTGAGCAGTAAAAGGTGGCGAAATTAAATCAATGAAATAATGAATCATTGGGACAGTTTTTGACCTTTTACTCAACTTTCAGAAATGATGATCTACAGCCACACAAAAAATGTGAAGAATCAAGCAAATATTTAGGGATGTTATCTAACATTATATACACACATCTGACATGTTAACACATTACTTTTACTTTATTTTGCTATCATAATCTCTATATTTGTTATTTGTAGTCTTTTTGTTACTTTTTGATTGTAGAATACTATTCTAGAGGTAAAACTCAGTTTAAAATATGTCAAGCAAGTCTAATACTAAGAAAAACTAAAAATCAAAACATGTGGGTAAGATATACAACTATAAAAGGCATTAAGAAAGATTTTTTCTTGATAAGAAAGAGTAATAAATTATCAAACTTATTTTAGACAGCTTTATAATAGAATTCAAGTCACTCAAAGTGTCAATAACTTTGAATCTCATTCTCAGTGTCATCAAATTGTACAAATCTTATAAAAGAAATGTCATTTTAAGGCTGTTGTAAGCAATGAAAGCATCTCTCCTTTTTGCAGCAATGGAAATCTGTCCAAATGTCATGAAACTAGACAGTGACAGACTGTAGGAAGGGTTGGTAGTCACATTTAATAATGATAATTATAATTTGACCAGATAAATGATACATATCTGAAAGAAAGAGGTTGAAAGTTGACTGACACTTTTGTAGCAAAATATGAAGGAATAAATTATCTTATAGTGGAATGGTATATGTACTGTGAGTGAGTAGGATGCTTGTACATACATAGAATATTATAATTACTAAATAGTACTATGATATTTTAGAGTTGAAGAGCAGTAAAAGGCCTTGAAAAGTTGAAAATTTGGAAGGAAAAGAGAATATTGTGGTAGAATAACAGCTTTAGCATTGGAATCTTCTTTCCAATGAGTTTTTTTCTCATATTTCTTGACATTAGAATTACACAAACATAGTTTTGACTGGTTTTCACAAACGGAATAGTCTTTTAGAACCTGGAAAATGATAAAAAAAGCTCTCAGTAACCAAAGTAGAGATTATGATAGTAACGTAAAGTTAACATAATGTGTTAACATGTCAGATGTGTGTATATAATGTTAGATAACATCTCTAAATATATGCTTGATTTTTCACATTTTTTGTGTGGCTATAGATCATCATTTCTGAAAGTTGAGTAAAAGGTCAAAAACTGTCCCAATGATTCATTATTTCATTGATTTAATTTCGCCACCTTTTACTGCTCAGAATTATGTCATCTTACATGTGTTTTAAAGGTCACCAAGAGCATAAAATATATTAATTACATAATCATATTCATAAAACTCATTGAGCTATAATGCAAATAGTGCAAAATCTTGAAACATTGGGACAGTTCTTTGAGCCACTGTATGTACTATGCAAATTAAAATTACGGTAATAATTGCATAATGTTTGCATAATACGTACATGTGTATTATTGAAATATTGAGGTTGTGAGAGGTACCGCTTCAAACATGGATGACGACTTATTTATTGTTAGGGCAACTGTGACTGTGATGTCACAGGTCACACCTTAACTCAAGAACTTAGGAGTAAAGTGACAAAAGTTATATTAGGCATGAACCTAAGAGAACTCGACAGAGTTTTCTACAAGTTTCTACCTACTTATATACCTAGACTGCAGCGCACAGGCCAACTACCCTAAGTAACTATTTATATACTGACATGAGAAAAGAAGTACGTATGGGAAAGTAAACTAATTATACATTTGACATGAGAAAAGAAGAGAGGAGTAAGAAGTAAGTAATTAAAAGTAAATTGATCATAAAAACATCAACAAACCCAAACAAACCATAAAAGTGTCTACAAGTACAAACAACTATCTAAAAAGGTCCACGGTGCCAGTGAGTTCCGAAGTACGTCGCCATCACTTCTCCACACGAACACATCATGAAGAACCGGGCCAGTTTCCAATGACGGAAGTCCGGGTTCTGCCATCATTGCAACATCCACAGTTTCTGCAATACTTCATCCCACATTATCAACATCACTCTCCCACACAATACACACCTGCAATCCTCCAACTTCCATCCCTCTGGCCAAGGTTCCCTTCTGATAGCTGCCGCTCTCCTTCTCCATTGTACTTGCTCCGCATGATCCGGGGGTAGAAAAGATAAGATGAGATTATAGAGTTCAGGTGGTAAGTCTGTAGCTTGTGCCATTTTATCAGTATGCCAATAGTTTAGCCTCCATTGAACTGTAGCAGCAGAGGGAAATTATTATGTAATAAAATGTGTGACAGATGTGACAGTGTGATGCCATGACATTCTGGCAAAGCTCTAACATTTATGGTGACAATGTTGATAAAGCTATTTTAGATCATTTAGAATCTATTGATAATAGTGGTAATATCCAAATGAACTGTCAACATATAGAATCTTTGAAATGTGTCAAGCTTGGCGAACAATATAGCATGTTTAGCCAGAACAACGGAACCTCATGTTTATCTTGTGAAAATACTACAACTTTAGTTGAGGACATTGAGTGTGAAAATATCTGGCAACAAGCATATGATACTCATAAAAGAGACTGGAAACACAAAACCACAGCTCCAAGTGATAATAAAATATCATTTACGAATAGTACAGTTATATACAATCATTTATCACATGAATCAATCATTGAATCTTATTCTAACACCTTGCAATTAAGTAATAGATCAACTGGAACACATTCCAATTATGATATAGTCACAACAATTATAACAGAATACACATTGAATAATGAACAGCGTAATGCATTCCAAATCATTACCAACCATGTGTTGTTCAATTCCAGAGACCAGCTACAAACATATTTGGCAGGCAAAGGTAGTACTGGCAAGTCGCATATTATAAATGCCCTTCAGGAATTTCTCAATAGGCAAAATGAAGGTCTTTGGCTTAGATTTGCATTATATACTGGCGTAGCTGCTCAGAATATTGGTGGCATGACACTCCATGCAGCTTTAGGTATGAGTCAGTGGAAGCAATCCACAAATTATAAAAATACGCAAGACTTAACAGCATTGTGGGAAGACATTGATTACTACGTTGATTACTTATTTATAGATGAAGTTTCGATGCTTGGGTGTTCATTCATGAAAGATATACATGATAGCCTTGTCAAAGTGAAAGGTAAAACTAGTCTACTCGGTGGTATCAATGTTATATTTTCTGGAGATCTTGCTCAATTACCTCTCATAGGCCAAACTAAATTGTTCTCTTGATTATTGTATAAAAACATAAGTAAAAAAAATCGAAACAAACAATTTACCCAAACTGATTCACCCTGTACAAGAAAAGATAAAGAAGGTCTGAGATTATGGCACTCCATTGGCACTATTGTTATATTCAGACAAGTCATGCGTCAACATAGAACCAGCAACAAAGCATTTATTGAACTTTTAGGAAGATTGCATCATGGAACTTGTAACCTTGAGGATTTCCAAACACTTTCCACCCGTTTAACCACAAATGTCGATCCAGATTGGAATTTATGGAGAAATACACCTGTCATAGTCAATGATAATTTGACAAAAGATATGATCAATGAAAGATCAGCCATCAATTATGCTAAAACAATGGGCAAACCATTACATTGGTATTATGCTACAGATGCGAAGCAAGGCCAAATAATTAAGGATGCTGATCTTCAGACTCATTTACTAAATTTATCATCAAGGCAGACCAACTACATCAGGAAAAGGTACACAACCTCTATGTTTGAATAGTACACATGTATTGTGCAAATTTTATGCAAATATTACTGTAAATATAATTTATATAATACATGTGTACTATGTAAATCATATGTAAATTTAAAATTGAATAAAGTCCATTTTAAGGCTTTTATTTGCATAAAGTTTAGATATGTTTTACATATTGCATATGTACTATGTAAATTATATTTACGGTAATGTTTGCATAATGTCTACATAAAACATGTGTATTATTCAAATATAGGGGTTGTGGTAAAGTGACTTAATTTGACTTATGCAAACTTAATAAAAATCATAAGTCAGTATAAGTCATTTTTGCATAAGGCATGTCACTGTCTGAGGTTCTGACTTATGCAATACTTAAGTAAATCATAAGTACATAAGTCACAATATGGTCATAAGATTCAAGATTATCATAAGTCATGAGGATTTATCTTAAGTTGCATAAGTAAGTACTTAAGACAGTAAGAAGATGTAAGAGAGTATAAGCTCAATCATAAGGAACATCATAATGCATAAGGAACAAAGAATTATATTCATATAGTAAATACAATACATCATGTATAATACAGACTTCCTAAAGAGGAAATAGACCCTGAAAAAAGCAGACAAGAGGGATATGACAGCAGCCAGGGGGGTAGAAGTGGAAGATGGGGGGGAAATGATGAGAAATGTGATTCTAAAAGTAACAAATGAGTATGAGAAGATGAAGAGTCAAAAAGCACTCACCAAAGACTAGAGATCCCCCCAAAACTCATCCACATATCATCCTCACATCCCCTCTCAAAACCCTCCCAAAATAGCCCTAAAAAAGCGGCCTAAAAAGGCAAAAAAGTGTTCTAATTAAGCTGAGAATCAGCTGGGGGAGAGCTAGGAAGGTGATAAGGATGTTACTTACTAAGTTACAGGCCTGGAGGGCAAGAAAGGGGGAGGGAGAGGATGGGGAGGGGAGGAATTACGAGTCCTAAAAAAAGGACTCATTCTTTATCGTGCATCCGATTTTTTGTAGGCCATATCTGGTAATCGGCTGTGCTGTGTTTTTTACCTATTTGTTACATGTAGTCTATGTTTGGCTCACACGATGTCACCGGGTTCGCGTGCCATGTCATGTGTTTGTGTCTATTTGATGTTATTTGTTATATCCGGTAATCGGTTGTGCCGTGGGTCCATGTCAACTATATTTGGTGTTGTTTGCTGTATCCGGTAATCGGCAGTGCCATGGGTTTGCGTGCCATGTCATGTGTTCGAGTGCATTTGGTGTTGTTTGTTCCATCATGCCCTAAACTCTGGCTTTCGTATATTTATGCGGGTGTTTCCGGACGTTGTCTGCCTCTGGATCCTTATGATCCATATTGTAAACATGTAATTTTACTCGTAACATAGTTGTCAGTTGCCGGTCGCTTGTCCATTGTTCAGTATATATATGCTACTCAAATCTCAGGTCCTATATTGGTGAAACTCCACATCAGCAATGCTACTGAAAATGCTCCTCGCCCCGAATCTATACGCAACCTTTATAACATCACACCTCACCATGACATGGCTGTCTATGTTGACGTCAACGTTCCCCTCATCTTGAATACTTTCAAACGACCCCAATACCTGGAGGAATAACGCCAGATTGTTTGCGAGAACATAATCAGCGATGTGGACTTGTATACTACCTGCACGGGTTTTTAGAGAGACACTCGAGTTTTTTTGGCTAGTCGATGGTAAAAGAGAACAAGAGAAGGAGAGATTGAAAATGTTCAATAATGGGGTAGCTGCATAAGTGGGTTCCGGCTTTTCATGCGTTTCATTTGAAAGAAACCTGACTCGGAGATCCTGGATGAACACTATGCACGCGGCGGCCGGTGCCACCCTCGAGTAAGCTCGACCCACCCATATGGTGTCTTTCTGTCTTCATGGACCACCTTTTTACGCTGCAACTTGTATGGTAATACCGAGTATGCCAGTGTTTGAAATAAATTTAATGCATATCTACGTATATCTCAAGAGTCTCTGTACTAGCCTGCAACCGTAGACCCCCATATATTACTATATACAGGTAATTGTTCCTACATAGCATCTAACCCTCTTACGCGTAGTGTACATAGGTCTCCGTAGTATCAGTAGATATATATAGAAACCTTCAATCAATTGAACCCTACCTAGACCACTATGGTGAGTATATAGAGAATTTGTTTTTCCTGATGCCTACCTCTGTTGACGTTGCACGAAAGATTTTGACAGGCAGGATGACCCTTGGGTGGCTTTACAACTGCTTTTCTTCGCTTTTGTCTTAGCCTGCATTTCGTTGTGGCAATCCGTGTTTGGAATAACAACTTCCTTTCGGGTGAGCTTCGAGTAATGTGGCGTCAGGGGTTCTGCTTACTAAATGATTAGATCATGGGTCGTTTGGCTTTCTCGATGCCATCTTTACTTACACTTCATCAATACCCTTAACAATGGCCAAAACAACCGCTCCCAGTGCCAAAGCAACAGCATCGCGACCTCCGTCCAGGAGGCATATTGCCGTAAGTTGTATCGTTTGTTGTTTATGATTGAAACTGATGTGCGCGTCCAAAGCTTATGCAACCTATGGCGCGTGGACGCTACAAATTGCGCCGCGTCTCATCTCGTATCGTATGCCACAATGACGAGAACGAGGAGCCCGCTAACAAGGAGGAGCATGAAGAGGAAGACATTAAAGTGGAAGATGATAACGAAGATGTCAAGGAGGCTAAAGACGAGGAAGATGACGTTAAGATCGAAGACATGGAGGAGATAGTCACCAAAGAAGAAGATCAAGGTGGCAGAGGAGCTCAAGATCGAGGATGCAGAGGAGGTCATGATGGAGCAGGAGCCAGTGGTGGAGGAAACACATGAGGAGGCAATGGCCGAGGCGCCTGCAGTTGAGGAGTATCAGGATGAGGATGAAGACGACTGCGCTATCCTAGTGTTGGTGCACGAGATTGCACAAGATGTTTGTGGAGTAGTGAGTAACCTGTTCTGCACTGTGCCATAGGTTAACCGTGTCTGTAGCTGGTTGAGGAAAGTGCTATGCCTTGTCTGCGAGATCTCGCTCGCTGTTTCCTCGAGCGCTATTCCGCCAACGGCGCAGTTATAATGCGTCACGCCAGACGTAGAACACTTAGGGTTAGTGATGTTAGGGATGGACTACATCATGGGAACCCATACATGATGCACGATTACATACCGGACATTATCGCTAAGTACTCTCCCAAAGAATGAAATGTAAAAGTAGACTACATTGGTGCCCTTGGAGAATGAAAATGTATTAGCTGTTGACTCTCAGATGTGTGATACAATTAAGCACGCATCTTGGATAACATTCTGTTGTCTATTTTTTGTTCGGCATATTTGCCTGTCACCTTCCTCAAGTACTCCAAGGGTTAAGCCAGAATATTCCATATCATGTACGTTTATAGCAATGAAATTTACTATTAAATCATTGGATCATGTTAAATATAAACATTTGTATTCAGTCAACTTTCACGTGTCTTGAATTGATGAAACAAGGATTGTTACAATCTCTCCCACAATATCAAGGAAACAAACTGCTGAATTGTTCAGCTTAACGACACCCTGAAACATCCCGAGCATGAGATAGACCAAATCATCATAAGATAACATGACCATATTTTTTACAGAGCTTAAAGACTGTCTTAGATTAGAATTTGTTGGCTGTAAGCTTATCAAATGATTGCATCATTGGTGGCTTGATTATTTGATCACTTCCTTATTTACACCGACACTGACTACCATGGCGAGAACTAAAGGTGAACCTCGCAAAACTACTACATCAAGTCATACATCTATACGAACTATTGGTGTGAGTGCTCGATATTGTCGTGTCACAATTACTAACCCGGTTTTTATCAGCATATGCAAGCAATGGCTGGTGGCCACTACAATGACCATCTTCGAACTAAGGCTCATCTCGCAACTCAAAAACGTAATGAGACAGAGGAAGCAGAGGTGGAGTTGATGCTCACACTTTCGGATGCGGAGGAGGCTGATGTCGTTGCACGTGTAAACTTTGACAAGGAGATGGAGGTGGTGGTGGAAGTGGAGGAGACGGTGGTGGAGGATGAGGACGAGGACGAGGAAGAAGATGAGGAAGACGACGAGGACGTTGAGATGGAGGAAGATGATTCAGAAATGGAAGAGACCGACGAGGAGGAGGAGGAAGAGGAGTATATAAATGTCGACGATGACGATGTTGAGATGGAAGATGAAGATGTCAACCGTGCTGTTCTACTGTTGGTTCGTGACATCGTCCATGACATGCCAAACACGGTGAGTATCCCGATATGCATAGTAGCATAGGCTAACCAAGTCCATAGTTTGTAGATGAAGATGCCATGTCCTGTCTGCAAGACCTCGCACGTCGATTCCTCGACCGCTTTTTCGACAATGCCGTGGTATCTATGCAGTACGGAAGATGCAACACTCTCATGGTTGGAGATGTCAGGCATGCAGTTGTTTACAATAACCCGGACATGACCCATGATTATATACAAGACATAATTGCGCAGTACATTCATTAACAACGATAAGTGATATACATTAGTGACTATGGTGAATCAAATACTACCACTTTGTGAGTTCTAAGTGTGTGATAATTTCAATAGCTGTGGCATGGTGAGTTATTAGTAACTGTTTTACTTCATGTAGCTGTATCATATAAGCATTGAGCCTCTGGTTTGATCCCTCTGTGTCACAATTTTCCGGACCCACAGCATTTTGCAGGATGATTAATGTTATTCATTGTTCGTGTAGTATAAACGTCTCAGTCTCATTGACCTCGGAGCAACATTGATATGATCGGCAAAGGCCCCGATCAATGGAGAGGCATATGAAATGATGTAAAAATAACAGCCCTTCCTTACGGGGAATGGAACCGTAGTGGAAATATCGGTGTCGTGAGTGCTATCTACTCTGATCGCATTCAATTAACGAGCACGCAATTCGAGACCAGTAGGTAAACCTAGAATGTAGTTTGTAGGTCTGATCGGTCAATTAAGACAAGGCCGTTGACACTCATTCCCTACATCGACCCCCATCAAATTTCTCATGAGTGACGCTTCGTGGAGGCAAAATCGTATATACAGGGACGTCTTGGCAGACCGTTCCTGTCCTGTCAACAAGGGATGGCCGACTGAAAACCTTTGGTCAACAGGCTACGTGTACCCACCTGATTGGTACAGTTTTTTTCCTGTTGTCCGCATGGTAGGCGAACTAGATATTTCTAAGAGTGTGATACATCCTCCTGGTAAGTTAGTATAGTTCATAGCATTGAGTGATTTCGTCGATATTCACCAACAATAGGGATCTCGAACTCAGAAGGTTTCGCAGAGTATCATTTGATACTGATGGAACCTGTTCACCACCCAAGATGGATTGAATTGTGGAGGACCTGTGCTGAACGATTGAAGCGATTGCTTAGCAGTCACTCAATTCCAGGTCCTTCTGATGATTATAGTGATATCATGCCAGATGGCACACAAACGTTGACTCTCCGCTATCCGGTTTACAATCCCCCCGATTCCGCGGATTGCAGAGAGTGTATTATCCCTGTCACAAACATACACAGAGAACCAATTGGCAATCCGGATAACTTATCGACATTCAACACGGCATTGATGAACTTTAAATTTGGGGTGAAACATTCGCCGAGGAATACAGTATTTAGGGCGGAAGTGAGGAATATAAATGTGGTGGCTGAAATGTAGAAACCTGTGAACTGGAATTGTAATGGAAGGAGCTGTATAAATACTGTTGCTGTCTGTAAATCATATATCGCAATAATCTGTTTCCTCATGGAACTTAATTACGACTGCGAACATGCTAGTGAGCGATATTGGCTATTAATCCTTTGCATTCTACTAAATGTTTGTCAGAGGATATCCTTGTGATGGCACTCACTACAGATCTCAACGCTACATCTAATGACACACTGTTCCTCACTTCAATGCTCCAAACGGTCTGTGGACGCATGTGATCTTATTTTTCACGTAGCTCACTGCATATTACAAGTTTGAAAATGCAGTTTTGGCCAAGACGCCATCGTCTAACACTCATCGATTATTCAAACCGGACAATTCTAATGAAGAGTGGACAGCAAGAATACGAGATGTGGTATGCTTTAAAGACTTGCCTCCTTATCAAAACATGTTTGTATTCTATTGACGCCGTATTGTTAAGAACCTTGCCAGAATGTCACGGCGTCACGCTGTCACATCTGTCACATATTTTATTACATAATAATTTCCCTCTGCTGCTACAGTTCGACGGAGGCTAAACTATCGGCATACTGCTAAAATGGCGCAAGCTACAGATTTACCAATTGAGCTCATTGATCTTATCTTTTCTTTCCTACCTCCGAACCATGCGGAGCAAGTACAGTGGAGAAGGGCGGCGGTGGCTATCGGAAGAGAACCCCGACCAGACGGATGGAGGTTAGAGGATCGTAGGTGCGTAGTGTGTGGAAGAGTGACGTTGATAATGTGGGACGAAGTATTGGAGAGACCCTGGATGTTGCAGCGATGGAATAACCCGGACTTCCGTCGTTGGGAACCGGTCCGGTTCTTTACGATGTGCCCGTGTGGAGAAGTAATGGCAACATACTTCGGCAGGGATTGGTACGAAAGGTTACGTCCTTAGATAGTTGTTTGTACCTGTGGACACTTTTATGGTTTGTTTGGTGTTGTTGACGTTTTTATGATCAATGTACTTGTGTTTACTTACTTCTTACTCCACTCTTCTTTTCTCATGTCAAATGTATAATTAGTTTATTTTCTCATACGTACTTCTTTTCACATGTCAGTATATAAATAAAGTTACCTAGGGTAGTTGGTCTGTGCGCCGTAGTCTAGGTATATAAAGTAGGTAAAAACTTGTAGAAGACTCTGTCGAGTTCTCTTAGGTTCACGCCTAATATAACTTTTGTCACTTTCCTCTATAGTTCTTAAGTTCAGGTGTGACCTGTGACATCTCAGTCACAGTCTCCCTAACAGTAGAACTCGACTACTCCGGGGATCGCACAGCACAGTGCCCTCCCCATCTTTTACTCTCTCGTCGTCCTCTACTCTCTGCGCGCCATCGCGGCCGCCACACACATAGCCGGTCCCTAGGCTTAAAGGGTGTCTGCACATAAACACAACGTGTGCCGTGGACGTCAGTAGTTTGACACAGACTACTGATAAGACGAGACCTACCAGACTGTGTGGTGTTTTATTATATCCGTGTACTAGCTTCTTTGTAACTTCAATTATAAACCTTGTGCTGCGCTTGCATTGTCAAGTGGTACACGCAGAGGAGTGACACTGCCACATTAAGTGCGTGTCTAGATTAGCGTGAAGATCCGTCTTCGTATATAGCTTTATCTAAGGCAGTAGTCGTTCCCTTCGCCAGTGCGGCATTTCTTAAATAAAAAACTTTTTTCTTTTGTATACACGTTCAAGTGAAGCAGGCTATTGGCTTCATTGAACTGGTGGATACGCATCAGGTGACAGGAAAAGACCTCCCTCACCTTCTTCAAAATTTCTCACCGATTACCGCCCAGAACATTCCGAGTACCTTCCTCTGAATCTGAGGAAGAAGAAGAATCCGCCTCGGAATCCCAATCCGAGGAATCCGAACCAGAACAACGACAACCGTCCGTATCCCCCCCACCCCTATATCAACCACCTCCCCCCGAATACCACGAGCCAGACATGGCCAATCCCCAAGACATAATCAATCAGCTGAACGCTCAGCACACCCTCATCACCCAACTGCAGCAGCAACTCGCCCAGCTGCAGAACAACCCGCAACTGGGTCCACCAGGCCCACAAGGTCCACCAGGGGACGACAGAGAAACCCCCATCGTCCAAGTAGTAGCGCCACCAATCGATGTGGCAAGACCAAAGATATTCTCAGGAGACGGAAAGGAGCTGAGTGGCTTCATAACGGCGTGCAAAATTTATCTGAGTTTAAAAATGGTAGGAAGACTACAAGGGGATCAGATGACGTGGATACTATTGTATGTACAAGGAGGAGCGGCGGAGTCTTGGAAGGAGAACATCATGGAGATGATTGAAAACGGTGAACAAGAAGCTCCAGCCCACACGGAGGAGCTCTTTGATAGTCTGCGGAACAATTTCGGAGATGCAGATGAGGAGAGTACGGTGGTAGGAAAATTGAGGTTGATTGAGCAAGGAAGTAAAAGTGCGGAGGAGCATGTGCAGGAGTTCAAGCGAATCGCTTGGGATAGTGGATACGAGGGACGAGCCCTCATCGAAGAATTCAAGAGAAGTTTGTCAGGAAGGATTAGGAAGGCGCTGATGGAGTCAGAGAACCCACCAACTACCATCAGGAGTTGGTACGAGAGGAGCATGAAGTTGGATAGGCAGTGGAGGCAAGCAAAGGCAGAGGAAGACTACTATCGACGGGGGCAAGCAAAGCCCCAAATACGAACCCATACCCCCAACAACACTTTCGTGAGGCCTCAGCCTCAACGTCGAGATCCCAACGCGATGGATGTCGACACCGCCGCAGGACCCAGTCGAGGTCCTATCAAGTGTTACAAGTGTGGAAAGTTGGGGCATATAGCCAAGAATTGCTGGAGCCTTGCTCCAGCTCGAGATGTGCGAACATTAGATGTGGACGAGCAGCGGGACTATTGGAAAAGGATGTTCGAGGAGGAGCAGAAGAATTTAAAAGAGTAAAGGAAGCAAAGTCTCCTCATTTGACTTCCTACAACAAATTTGATGTACTATGCAACGAAATCAATGTTTTGGACACTGTACAAGAGGAGAGTTTCCTTGTAAGGACAATACAACCTTTAAGGGAAATTAAGCTGAATGTGGGGGTAGAAAAATTGGACACACATGATGGAGTAGGAGTACAGGCGTTGTTGGATAGCGGAGCGACGGGAATGTTCATGGATAAGGTGTTTGCAGAGGAAGAAGGGTTCAAGCTGGAACCTTTAGAAAGACCAATCCCGGTCAAGAATGTTGATGGGACAATCAACGCATCTGGAGCAGTGACACACCGAGTTGCTGCAAACATATACTACAAAGGGCATAAAGAAAGAGTACACTTCGAAATATGTGGCCTAGGAAAGAATAAAGTCATATTAGGAATGCCTTGGTTGCAGATGCATAATCCGGAGATCGATTGGGAGAAAGGAGAGGTAAAGATGACCAGGTGCCCAGACGGGTGTGGGTACAAAGACAAAGGAAAAACCAAAGAAAAACAGGAAGAAATACGAAGGGTAGAAGAACCAAGGAAATCAACTAGGCAGTTGATGAAGGAAGCACGAGAGGAAGAGAAAAGGGAAAAACCTGACATGTCGCACAAACAATATGCAGGTTGGAAATTAGTTTCCTTCCCGAAGAAATCAAGTTGGGGAACAATATTGCAGTATAGATGCGAGGAGTGTGGAATTCAAACGTCGGAACATTTGCTGAGCAAACACAAATGCCCAGCAAGAGAGGAAATCGCCTTAGACGAGTTTGGGATGCCATACGAAGGAAGTGATGACGAAGAGGAAGGACCAACCATGGCCAAGATAGAAGCATACGAAGAAGAGCAGGAAGAAATCCGAGATGAGGAAGAAAGATACGAGCGAGTAAACAAAGCAATAGGGAGATTCAACACTCCCAAAAACATCATCGAGGGGATCGCATTAGGAGTCGAAGCGGCATTCGCCAGGGAATTGGCACGTAATAGACGTGCTAATAGTGGAGCTGAGGGATTGGCGCAACAATCCAAAGAGAAAGCTGAGGGGTGGGCGCAATCACCCAGTGACGTGGCTGACCGATTAAATGGGGAAAAGGCAGAACGTCTAGAAGAAGATAACAGCAAGACAGCCACCGCGGGACAAGCGGGGGCTGGACAGGTACGTCCTAAACGAATAAGCGCCCAAAGGAAAAATAGGAGTAGAGAAGAAGAAGGACAACTAGAGATGTGGGTAAGAGGAATGACAGAAGAGATGCCGGAAGAAGAAGAAATTCGAAGCATAGACTCAGTAGAGCAAATAGTACCAAGACGGTTCCACAAGTTCCTTAAAGTATTCAAACAAAAGGAATCAGAGAGGATGCCTACTAGGAAACCATGGGATCATGCTATCGAATTAAAGGAGGATTTCAAACCCAAGAAAGGGAAAATATACCCCTTGTCGCCAAACGAAAGAGAAGAAGTCCAAGCATTCATCAAGGACCAACTCCGAAAGGGATATATTAGACCTTCGAAATCTCCCCAAACCTCACCAGTATTCTTTGTGCCGAAGAAGGATGGAAAGAAGCGGATGGTACAGGACTATCGATTTTTGAACGATTGGACAATTAAGAACAATTATCCTTTACCTTTAATTTCTGAACTTATAGACACTATGGGTAGTAAACAATTATTCTCTAAGATAGATTTACGTTGGGGTTATAATAACATTAGGATAAAAGAAGGAGACGAGTGGAAGGCAGCCTTTACTACTTTCATGGGTGCCTTTGAACCCACTGTTATGTTTTTTGGACTTACAAATTCGCCTGCTACTTTTCAGACTATGATGAACGAACTTTTTAGGGACTTAGTAAATACAGGAAAAGTAGCTGTATTCATTGACGATATCTTGATAGGAACAGATGACGAAGAAGAGCACGATAAGGTGGTGGAAGAAGTGTTGCAGAGGTTGATGGACAATGATCTATTCGCAAAACCAGAAAAATGCGAATGGAAACGAAGCGAAATGGGGTTTTTGGGATGTATAATAGGGAGAAACGGAATCAAGATGGAGGAAAGGAAAGTGAAAGACGTAGTAGAATGGCCGACTCCAAAATGCGTTAAAGATGTACAAAAATTCTTGGGACTGGCAAATTACTATCGACGGTTCATTGAAAAATTCGCCAGTATTGCAAAACCATTACACGCATTAACTAAAAGGGACAAGAAATGGAGTTGGGGAGATGAAGAAGAGGAGGCCTTTGGTACGCTAAAAGCAAGATTCACATCACACCCAATTCTAGTAGCCCCAGAATTGGATAAAGAGTTAAAAGTGGAATCTGATGCATCAGCTTACGCCACGGGTGGAGAGTTGGCAATGAAATGTGAAGACGGAAAGTGGAGGCCAGTAGCATACATCTCTAAATCAATGACAGAAACGGAACGAAACTACGACATTCACGATAGGGAGATGCTGGGGATTATGCGGTGTTTAGAAGAATGGAGACACTTCCTGGAAGGGGCGAAACATAAGTTCGAAATTTGGACAGATCATCGTAATCTAGAATACTTCGCGAAAGCTCAACAACTAAATCGACGACAAGCCAGATGGGCCTTATATCTATCTAGATTTAATTTCGAATTAAAATTCCGCCCAGGAAAGACGATGGGGAAGGCAGACGCATTGAGCAGAAGACCTGACTTTGAACTCGGAACAAAGGACGATAACAAGGATCAAACCCTGTTGAAACCAGAGTATTTCGCAATCCGAGCAATGGAAGAAGGTCATATGTTAATCAATGCGGAGGAAGAGGAAATATTAGAGGAAATCCGAAAATCAGAAGCAAAAGAAGACGATGTAGTAAAAGCGGTGGAAGAGATGAAACGAGCAAAAGTAAAGTCGCTAAGGGGAGACGAGTGGAAGCTGGAAGAAGGATTGGTACTGAAAGAAGGAAAAGTCTATGTGCCGAAAGACGAAACGTTGAGGACTAAAATCATTCGACTACATCACGATACCCCCATTGCTGGACACGGAGGGCAATGGAAGACAGTAGAAATGGTGACGCGCAATTACTGGTGGCCAGGCGTCACTAAGCAAGTCCAGAAGTACGTAGAAGGATGCGATCAATGCCAACGAAACAAGAATCGACCAACCCCGCCGGCAGGAAAATTAATGCCGAATCCTATCCCCACCAAACCATGGGCCGACGTATCCGTCGACTTCATAGTAGAATTACCAGAATCACAGGGAATGGACTCAATCTTGGTGGTGTGTGATCGATTCAGTAAAATGGCTCACTTTATCCCAACTACGGAAACAACATCAGCGCTAGGACTAGCCAAACTGTTCAGGGATCATGTATGGAAGTTGCACGGGTTACCAGAAACGGTGATCTCAGACAGGGGACCGCAATTTGCTGCAGACTTTACAAAGGAGTTGAATAAAATGTTGGGAATTGATACTAGGTTATCTACGGCGTTTCACCCACAAACGGATGGCCAAACCGAGCGAACCAATCAAGAACTAGAACAATATCTCCGATCATTTGTCGATCATAGACAAACTGATTGGCCCGATTGGTTAGCAACAGCAGAGTTTTCCTATAATAATAAAGAACAATCGTCAACAAAGGAAACTCCATTTATGGTCAACGTGGGAAGACACCCAAGAACTGGTTTCGATCTCCGACGACAAGGCAACCATCCAGCAGCAGTAGATTTTGCGGACCGTATGAAACTTCAACACGAGGAAACTCAAGCGGCCCTGAAAAAGGCACAAGACGATATGCGGAGGTATGCGGATAGAAGCAGAGGAGAAGCGGTGAAATACAAAGTGGGGGATAAAGTTCTATTGGCTACCCGGGACCTTCAAATCCAGGGACGACCTACCCGAAAACTTACGGAGAAGTTCATCGGACCATACACCATCAAGAAGATCATTTCCCCCAACGCAGTGGAAATAGATCTTCCCCGATCTATTCGGATTCATCCGGTGGTTAATGTCAGCCGAATAGTACTATATCGAGAACAAGTGGATGGACAAGGGAGTAGACCAGCACCGGCTGTAGAAATAGAAGGAGAACAGGAGTGGGAAGTGGAGAAAATCCTTAACGCCAAATGGCTCCGCGGAAAGAAGCGGTACTTAGTGCGATGGAAAGGGTATACGGCAGAAGCAGACTCGTGGGAACCCAAGGAAAACTTGGCTAACGCCAAAGAATTGATTACTGAATTCCACCAACTCTATGGGGAACTCAATAGGATACAGCACGTTCTACGTGACACCGGGTTCCAAGAAAGGGAACTACCTAATCGATTTACAGCCAAGACTTTATTCGGATGGGATGACAAACAGTTTGATGCCGAATATCTTAAGAAGTTGGAATGTAATTGGCGAACATGGAGGTCTTGAAGGGTCAATATCTAAACTTTTTGTAAATAAAAACCTTAAAATAGGCTTTATTGAATTTCAAATTTACATATGATTTACATAATACACATGTATTATGTAAATTAGATTTACAGTAATGTTTGCATGATGTTTGCATAATGTATGTGTATTATTCATATATTAAGTTGTGTAAACACCTCAGGGTTGGAATTTGTAACTATGTTTTCAAAAAATGCTAAACACATGGATGACTTCTTCCTGGAGATTTTTGGTACAGGATTTGGATTGTTTAAAAAGGATTCAAGTTGAGAGACCAATCTAATATTGGAAAGATTGACAGGAGATGTCCTATAAATCTCAAATGTTAGAACCTTGCCAGAATGTCACGGCATCACACTGTCACATCTGTCACATATTTTATTATATAATAATTTCCCTCTGCTGCTACAGTTCGACGGAGGCTAAACTATCGGCATACTGCTAAAATGGCGCAAGCTACAGACTTACCAATTGAACTTATCGATTTAATCTTATCTTTCTTGCCTCCGAACCATGCGGAGCAAGTACAATGGAGAAGGGCGGCGGCGGCTATAGGAAGAGAGGCAAGACCGGTAGGTTGGAACCTATCGGATCATCGGTGCAGACGGTGTGGGAGGGTATGCTTAGCAATGTGGGACTATGAGGAGCAGAAGGCGTGGGTGATACAGAGATGGGGATACTGGGGGCCGCGACAATGGGCAATAGCCGGATTCTTTGTGCTATGTCCATGTGATGCGATGTTAGGTAATTACTTCAGGACGTATTGGTTTGTGTGAATGAATTACCGTTTTGAGAGTTGTTTGTACTTGTGGACACTTTTATGGTTTGTTTGGTGTTGTTGACTTACTCCACTCTTCTTTTCGCATGTCAAATGTATAATTAGTCTACTTTCTCATACGTACTTCTTTTCACATGTCAGTATATAAATAAGTTACCTAGGGTAGTTGGTCTGTGCACCGTAGTCTAGGTATATAAAGTAGGTAGAAACTTGTAGAAGACTCCGTCGAGTTCTCTTAGGTTCACGCCTAATAAACTTTTGTCACTTTCCTCTATAGTTCTTAAGTTCAGGTGTGACCTGTGACATCTCAGTCACAGTCGCCCTAACATCAAATTAGTTATTATGCATTTAAATGTGTTATGACACGTCAGCTAATTTATAGTATTAAAATGCATTCCCACGCCAGGGAAATTAACCATTATATCACCTGTTTTGACATCGCAAAGATGTCACAACACGTATGTTGTAACACTCACGTGAATATCGAAATAAAGTTCTGATCTAAATAGAAATAATGAAACTCTATTTAGTCTATTTGGCTATGTTTACTCGCTTTCCGGAAAATACCGACAGACATCTTGTATCAATCAATACACCAAAGAATGGTCATAAGACAGTGTTTTCACAAGAAAGATCCCAATTGAGTGACCCAAGACCTTTCTTTTCATTGTTGAGGAACTGAAATTGAATTTTACGGATAAAATCTGCACCAGGCAATTTTATAGTGCCAAGTTTTCTACACAATCTCAATATTTCAATACTCCCTAAAAAAATTGAAATATTATTAAAACAGTACCATATTTTTATTTCCATACTACTTGGGAAGTATTGAGATATTATTTAGATAGTATAGTATATTTATTTGTATTTTTCTCATATATGGAAATAAAATATACTAATATTCACAACCTCAATATTTGAATAATACATATGTATTATGAAAACATTATGCAAATATTACCGTAAATAAAATTTGCATAATACATGTGCATTATATAAAACATATCTAAATCTTATGCAAACAAAATCCATAAAATCAACATTATTGAATATATTTTTTACATATGTTTTATATAATACACATGTAGTATGTAAATTATATTTACGGTAATGTTTGCATAATGTTTTCATAAGTACATGTGTCTTATTTAAATGTAGAGGTTGTGGTTTGAATAACATTTCAATACTTCCCAGGTAGTATGAAAAAAAAATACAGTACTGTTTCAATAATATTTCAATATTTTTTTTAGGAAGTATTGAAATATTGAGGTTGTGCCAGATATGTGTAGTATCAGTATACAGATGTTTAGAAACAGAAAAACATGACACAAGCCAGCAGGTGTGAAAGTCATTCCAAGTTTAAAAGTCTTAAAATAAGCTTTATTAAATTTCTAATTCATATATGTTTTACATAGTACACATATAATATATAAATTATATTTACAGTAATATTTGCATAATATTTATGTGAAACATGTGTCATAGGAAAGATCAAACAAAAGGCTCGGCGATGACTAAATGAATCTAATCGTCGAAGATTATTATCGGATCATTAACGGTACCTAGGCCCTTCCGAATCTTCGCTGGTGGCCCTAAAACCTTATCTTCATTAGCAGTGCGCTTTTGTTTATATCCCCCAATTGTCTGAGTCCCCTGCTCAGTGTACAAGGGATGGTGAACTGGGGACGGAATGGACAGGGTCGTTTGGTCCGAGGGTAGAGTTATGTTCCAATCCCAGCACCAACTATCACGACAATCATTGTCTTTGGACATCAAGTCGACCGGATTGTCAAGGTACTTGATCAGTAACTTGAGTCCTGGGCAATCGGCATCTTGTACTTATGTAAACATTATGCAAATATTACTGTAAATATAATTTACATAATACATATATACTATGTAAAACATATGCAAAAAATATATTCAATAATGTTGATTTTATAGATTTTGTTTGCATAAGGTTTGGATATGTTTATATAATGCATATGTATTATGTAAATCTTATTTACAGTAATATTTGCATAATATTTGCATAGTACATATGTATTAATCAAATTGTGAGGTTGTGTGTATTACTTAAATATAGTGGTTGTGAATGGCAATAGTAAGTACCTGGAAAATTTTGTATTCATAATTATCTTTTATGTCACTGTATTCCACATATGTGATCTGTGTATTGGAAAAGAGGCAGCAGTACTTATCAGAAAGAACATTATGACTCTTGAATGCTTCAGCCTTGGAACTAGTAAATCAGTATTTTGTTTCTGTAGTGCTGTGGAGCTGTAAGCAGTGTACTATTGGGAAGAGGACTGGTTGGTACATACCACTTGCGATCTTTGAGGGTGATACAATAGCCATGAGCTTATGCTACTTTGTATGTCTTACTGTGTTCAACTTATGAAGTAATGTGTAGCTTACACAAGTTTTCATCAGCGTGGATTGTGCATTTCCCTCCTTTTCCATCCCAACTAGATGCTTGTCCTCCATCTCAGAGCCCACTTTTTCTAACTCTTTACTGCTTAATTTCCCTGCTCTCCACTTTTTAATCCCTCTGACAACCCTATTACCTGTCAAAATGAAATGCACTAGTCAACACAACCTCTATATTTAAATAAGACACATGTACTTATATAAATATTATGCAAACATTACCGTAAATTTGATTTCCATAATACATGTGTACTATATAAAACATATGCAAAAGATATATTCAATAATGTTGATTTTATATATTTTGTTTCACAACATCTATATTTAAATAATACACATTTATTATGTAAACATTATGCAAATGTTACTGTAAATCTCATTTACATAGTAAATATGTAATTTGTAAAACATACTTAAACTCTATGCAAACAAAAGTCTTAAATTGCATTTTTAATTTACATATGTTTTGAATAGTATACATGTATTATTAAAATAATATTTATGGTAATGTTTGCATAATGTTTGCATAATACATGTGTACTATTCAAATATAAAGGTTGTGTTTGCATAAAGTTTAAATAAGTTTCATGTAATGCACATGTATTATGCAAATTCTGTTTACGGTAATGTTTGCATAATGTTTTGATAATACATATGTATTATACAAGTATTGAGGTTGTGCAAGAGACTGCAAACTGCACTTCCGCGCAGGTCACAGTGCTTGGCTGAAAAAAGTTCAAGTATAATAGAAAACAATGAAAGGACGTTGATTTTAATAAAGTCCCTTGCAGCAACAGCAACAGAGTTTGGTCTTAAATATATTATTTATTAGTTGTTTATATAGAAACAACATTTGGCTGGCCAATAATGAAGTCAATATTGAGTCAAAGGAATCATGTTGATATGAAATCAATTCATACAAAGGATATGACATTGTGAAGATCTTTTTGGAGACTGCTGCTGTTCCAGGATCTGCTAAATTGACGTCATATCAACATGATTCCTTCAACTCAATATTGACTTCATCATTGGCCAACCAGATGTTGTTTCTATATAAACAACTAATAAATAATATATTTAAGACCAGACTCTGTTGCCATCGCTGCAAGGGAAGTTAATGATGCTACTGAATTATCCATCTAAATGCAGTTGACTCAATAACATGTATATCAGACTGAAAGAATATCACATAACTGCAAATATATATACATATATATAACTCGGATAATACATGACCAATAACACAAGCGATTCACAACCATAAATTGATGTCAACACAGAAGAGAGAAAAAAATGGACTTAATCTGCCTGTAGCATTCATACTGAATTCATTCTTGCATGAAATGAATGGCAGCATTTAATTTCTGAATGATGGACACCATGCATCAGCTCAAACTTGATCTCAACCAGTGAACCTCCTTGCCTAGCTTTGCAATATTTGTGTGCCAAAAAATGCTTGCTTCGAGTTAAAGAATTGTTGGTAGGAATAAGATTGATAGGAGACTAATGATTATCACAAGGCACAATATATGCCCTCGAAAAACGCAAGTGATGTGATGAGCATGTCAGGAATGGTCCCAAATGAAGATCGCCATCAAGCAGCAAAAAAGACCATTATGAATATTACTTATGGCTGGCTGCCTACCATATATAATTTGCGCTTTCGTTATTGGAAGGTTTTTTCAAAACCAAAGTAAGTTTGACACTTTGCGTCCAAGCATCAGAATCATGCAATTCTTCTGCCCAAATTATTCATGAATAAGCTAACCAAATAGTGAAAAAAAAATGACAAACACAATGGACCAGTATTGCAAACATATGACTCTATTTCACCTATGGCCTTGATTGTTTCATCCAACACTTCTTCTTCGTACAATCCAAACAAATTTGCCTCCAATGTTTACCTTCAAACCATGACTTACAAGCAGTATGGCTTGTTTCAAGCTCAATAAGTGAAGTAGAAATAGAAGACATATTGAAAGAAAGCCAAAACTTTTTTCAAGTTAAAAACCAAAAGACTTTATAAATCAAATATGAAATTATCTGAAACTATTGGTGTACTATGACAGAAGTGGAGAAAAAGTAAAACTTATGTAGTCATATCCACTGACAATGTAAATAAGACAAAAAAAAATTGCTTTGTTACCTCCATCGCGCACCAAAACATTAGTATAAACGACACAATATGCTGACTGCAGCATCTATTCTCGAAACACTTGAAAACCATAGTAACTCAGGTTTCCTTTTGAGAGAATTTCAATACTATATTTTTTTTTAAAAAAAAAAAGCATTGAGAAACTCACTACAATCAATCCCATGTTGAGGCTATATTCATTGATCAGCATTGTATGCACTTCACAACCACAACCATAGACATCACATGATTCCTCTATGTTATGCAGAGTATCTGTCATATTTTGCCAACCAGATTCCAAAGCACTTTTTGTGTGACATGGGCCGATAAATATCAGCATTGAAGGACTTAAATCATTAGCATTCAATAAGTCAACTATGATAATTATGTAAATGGGTGTTTATGCTAGAAATAATGATTGAAATATGCTCACCAAATGGCCCTGGACCTGACATTGGGCATCGTGAAACAAATTTACCAATTGCACGAAAAGTATAATGTGTTGATTCTGAGATAGATTGATAATTTTTGAGTATGACTTTCTTTGGTTGCAGAAGCGACCAGTCAATTTTATCTTTCCACATGGGATGAAAGGAGGAGCGTGGGCACTGTAAATTTATAGGCATAGATGGTCATATGCCAACAAGTGGTTGTTTCATTATGGAACAAAGAAGTGAGCATGGAAAGAGTTGCTTACGCAATTGGGGCATTGTGATACATTAGACACCACTTATGTTTTGCATATCATGGTTTTACCAGAATCGTATTTGTTTCACATAGTAAAAGGACCAGATCTAATTATTTTTATATTTAGGTTAGATAAACAAAAGACTAGAATAAGAGTATTCTATTTTGAAGCGAATCTATCAATTACATGAAAATGAGAAAGAATTGGAAATTTACTGAGTTAATCAACTGCCATTACATTGGCCTTTGCTTTACCTTTCGAACAAGTTGTTGGTGCAGGGTTTGTGTTTACTTTAGTTGAAGACGAAGTTGATGCTTGGGAAAGAGGAGTGTCTTCAACACTGGCAGCTTGAACATATAATCCACTCATTTTCAAGCGATCAGATCCATGTTTGACCTTTTTGTTGACTTGATGGTGTGGGTTCAGTGGTTGGGGGCTGACATGAATCTGGAGAGGTGTATGAACTTTGTCATCACTAGGATAGGCCACTCGCAATTTATCGATTGCCAGTTGATATACCTTGAGTAAGGCATTAGAAGAAAGCAGAAGGAATATATGGTCTACATACTTTTTCCTTAGGAGAAGGTGGCTTGTTAGCACTAGAAGATTCGTTTGCATGGTGTGAGATCTTGTGGAATGTTTCATGTTAATATTGAAAGCACCATATATATTTCAAAAAACAAAATTACCAAATATTTCAAACCAGAAGTAAACTTGAGTGTATCAAGTGTTGTGCTATGAATACAGGCAGTCATTGGTTCATAAATTTCAGAAAACTGGCAAGCATCAATTGCATATGTTCAAAAAGTATGTTAAAAATGCTTACTTGAAAGCTGTCAGGAACTGCTCCAGACTCTGATGCTATAATCTTGGAAATGGTGCCCAGTTGATAATGCCATAGACAGTTCGGGAGGAGAATCTGTGAAAACAGAAAATGTCCTTGACAGAGGTGCCGTCCTTGATGATCTATATATTTCTCAGTTTGGCTGGAAGATAAAACTAGCATTACAATAACGCACAGGATTATATGCTGATGGGCGAAAATTACCAATAGCTGTCGTTGCCGTTCCAAATGTTGGGGAAGTTATTTCATTTCACCCATGAAACAGAAAAGAGCCGGTGTAGAAGTATTGTCGCCATTCAAGTAGTACACTTTCCAGCTGAGTTTACCATTACCATGCTCATAACTTGGGATACTCACCAATCCCATATACAGAGTTTGTTCATAAGAAATCTCCCCTGCACAAGGTGTAGTCAACAATTCAAGACTCTGAAATTGGTGAAGAAGATTCTCGTGGAAATGGTTTTTTAAGTGATCCTGATAACAAGTTGCCATTGTGAAGGATTAGCCACACAAAAAACAATGTATCTTGAAGAAAGATGAATGAGTTTGAGAAGAATGAACCAAAGAGGCTGCTAAAAGAGCAATAACCCAAAGGTGGAATGCATGGAAACTGTTATAAGACTTTTTGTAGGCCATGGTGAGACATTATTTTTGCTTAGAGAAGGAAACACATACAGATGAAAATGTCTTTTCGAAACGCAACAAGTGTTGCTCCACATGGCAGGGGTCGAATCTTAAAAAACAGAGTTGATGGGGGCGGAATTGGAGAGTTATAACGGTGAAAAGACAAAAAGTGGAGTGCTGATTGCTCAGCATGCTCTCACACACAATTGTCATTTTGGGGTGCTTTGGAGCACTGTGCATCAAATTGCTCATTGTCATCAAATTTTTTTTCTCTCAATCTTTTTTTGCCAGGATAGTGCTCAGTATAGATAAATGTATCTGATAGTCGTATTCCATTAGATGCAGAATTTCTATCTTCAATATATGGCACATGAAATTCAACTAAATAATCATAATGAGCCCGTGCTTTTTGGGTTGGTGTACCAAGGCACATATAAGTTTTCAATTCCAAAAATCTTTTTAGGGTGGAAAGGACCGTGAATTAATAGTCCTTTGAGTCATTTTACTCTGGATATCATAACATAAGGTGCCTTGGTACCATGGCAGCTAGAAACGTCCACTATGATGCAATCTAAAGTTTGACCTTGAGCTTTGTGAGCTGTCATAGAAAACCCAGGAACAATAGGCAATTGGGATTGTTTAATTGAGCACTTTTTACCAGAAAATGGATGTTCAAAAGACAAGTCTATTGTATCTCAAAGGACTGCAGCTTTGCCTGCTTAAAGAAAAGGTAAAGGTATGCATGTTATAGAAGGACTACTTATGATACAAGATGAAACTTTTCTTTCTCCAAATTCATTCACAGCGTAGCATATAGACTTTACCGTATTAACTGTTCCATAAACTATTCCTCCAGGAACATCAAAATTCTGCATAATCATTACAGGCATTCTGTCAACTAAAGGAATTTGACCTAGTCGCTGCATCAGCAAAAAGTCACACAACTTATGCAAACTTATGAAAAAGTTGCCTTATGCTTGCCTTATAAAGACCAACTTAAGGCACATAAGTCTCCAGAATAGCATAAGTTCATCATTTCTCATAAGCCAGACAAGAAGTTTACACATAAGTCACACATTAGTTCATAAGTTTATCATAAATTCATAAGTTGGATACAAAGAAAGCATAAGCACAGGACATTTCATAAGTCAGACCAAAGGTTAAATCCCAAGTCAGACAAAATTTCATAAGTTTATTATTAATTCATAAGGCTACTGACAAGTCAAACAGTATCTCATAAGTGAAACATAGGCTCATAAGTCAGATAACAAGGCAAGAATCATAGCATTATAAGAACATTATGCTGTATGTCAAGTTCTACTGCTCATAAAATTCCGGAAAATTCATGACAACTCTTAGAATATTAAAAGAACATAAGTTTATATGTATGCTTTTGTCGGAAAACATACCAGTTATAGAGATACAGAAAAACATAACAAGAATGCCATGTTTTCTACTGGTTACTGTGCCGAATTTGATGATTGAAGAGTGTAAGTATATGTTTTCAAGGTCCAGAAATTCGAATTTAATTTTAGATTTATTATCCGATCAATAGCTGAGGAGCTACAGCGCAATCTTGTGTTTATCATATGTTAAATGTGCAATATTTCAATAGGCTTTCATCCAACAAAGAATCTAATTAGATATTCGAACTCCCCAACCTCGAAACTATAGGAATACACTTTTAGATCATTGAGATCCATGCAGAAATGACCCGAAAATATCTCCTACCTATGTTTTGAGGAACTTTGACTCGAAAATCCCAAGTCCAGCAGTCATGTGACATCATGTGACATGTTGAACTTCTGTTTCGAGCACGACATTGATCCTTCCTCATCACCACCATCATTCCTACCCTCCCCATCCTCTCCCTCCCCCTTTCTTGCCCTCCAGGCCTGTAACTTAGTAAGTAACATACTTATCACCTTCCTAGCTCTCCCCCAGCTGATTCTCAGCTTAATTAGGACGCTTTTTTGCCTTTTTAGGCCGCTTTTTTAGGGCTATTTTGGGAGGGTTTTGAGAGGGGATGTGAGGATGATATGTGGATGAGTTTTGGGGGGATCTCTAGTCTTTGGTGAGTGCTTTTTGACTCTTCATCTTCTCATACTCATTTGTTACTTTTAGAATCACATTTCTCATCATTTTCCCCCCATTTTCCATTTCTACTCCCCTGGCTGCTGTCATATCCCTCTTGTCCGCTTTTTTCAGGGTCTATTTCCTCTTTAGGAAGTCTGTATTATACATGATGTATTGTATTTACTACATGAATATAATTCTTTGTTCCTTATGCATTATGATGTTCCTTATGATTGAGCTTATACAGTACTCTCTTATTACTTCTTACTGTCTTAAGTACTTACTTATGCAACTTAAGATAAATCCTCATGACTTATGATAATCTTGCATCTTATGACCATATTGTGACTTATGTACTTATGATTTACTTAAGTATTGCATAAGTCAGAACCTCAGACAGTGACATGCCTTATGCAAAAATGACTTATACTGACTTATGATTTTTATAAGTTTGCATAAGTCAAATTTAAGTCACTTTACCTTTTCCTGATGGGAGTTTGATGGATTGTAGGTGTACGGAGTGTGGGAGGATGACATTGATCATGAGTGATGGAGAAGTGGATCGACCATGGGTATTGCAGCGTTGGCAAAACCCTAACTTCTGTTACTGGAAACTGGCACGATTCTTTACTATGTGCCCATGTGGGAAGATTATGGCAACGTATCATAGTCGAACTTGGTGGCTGTAAACTTTCTATTTTTAGAACATTTGTACTTGTTGACGTTTTTATAAGGTTTACCCAAACTATGGATTGTTACTCGTGTATCTTCTTCTTTTTTCTTTATTCTTAATTGATTCTTTTTCAAAAATATACACAACCTCTATATTTAAATAATACATATGTATTATAAAAACATTATGCAAATGTTACCGTAAATTTAATTTACATAGTACATATGTGATATGTAAATCATATTTAAACTTTATGCAAACAAAAGTCTTAAAATTGAGCTTTTGTTATATCCGGAACACGCTAACTCCACCACCTTCCATTCTCGGTATCAATCCTGGTATGTTCCAGATATCCCTTTCCGACTCAATCCGTTCGCATCAATCCCGGCAATACTGATTCCGACTTACCGGTCACATTGACCGATGGAATGCCACAATACCTTCGGTATTGCAGTTGCGCTCCCACGGTCGCTTTACGACCAATGCAATGTGGGTTGTTATTTCCATCGCAAGACGTACCCGCTTCAAGATCTCCTTTCCGTTGCACCGTCGGAATCCCTTAAGGTAAAGACTCCTTTCCATTATTTCAATCCAAACTATTGTGCAATCCTTGCGCTATCATCTTTCATGTTTCCGAATCCGTATTCTATTCAGTCTTCATGTATTTAAGCCGTAGATATTCTGTACGGTACTTCAGTCTGAAAATCAACTTAGATTGTCTTTCGCTATCTCTTGCTTGATCTCTCACTCTCAAACGATTCCGCATTCCGCAGGTCGCTCATCTCTATCTCTAAATCGGCTATTGACTTAGTTGGAAGGCATAGCGCATCGTTCCCGTGTCGCTGTAGAGGATAGTATAAGTTTGTAGATACGAAGGACAAACAACAAAAACGATATAGTTGCTTAGTAGCTACTATACTGCCTCTGCGATTTCGAAGGGGGAATATCTGATGATATGAAGGTAAAGGTGTGAACTTCTGTTATGAAGGATAGAGGTGCGATGCGAACGCTTAAACTACTTGAAACTTGAACTTGTACTACTGAACTTCTGACTAACTAACTTTAACTAACTTGAACTGACTTGACTTTTACTAGACTACTTTCTGTGTCTTTAGACGACGCTAGCTTCGAACAGTCAACCTTGAAATACCTCTGTGCACCAGGTGATCAATTCTTAACTTAGTAGCTACTTCGCTAAAAGCACTAAGTCGCAGGAATCTTTGTCTGAGTCTGAGTTAACTTTTTAATAAAGTTTGTCTGAGTTCTGTGTACGTCTGATAGTGGTCTACGACCGAAGCAAAACTTATATATTCCAAAAATGCACCTGCAATGTCCGAAGTGCAAAAGTGGGGGCAAGAATGCTTGCTTATCCCTCCCTTGCACCTGGTCTTTTATATTCGAGAGAGATACTAAATATGTACATATCCGCGTACATGAGAAAGCTGAGTAAACATGGGAAAAACATCCAAGAATAAAACTAGATAAGTAGCTACAGGGGTATAGATTGGTAAGGTACAGGTCCATAAGTTGCACTGATCTTCCCAAGCCTTCGGAGTGATTAGGGATCTCTCCTTCGGTCGGATCGGATCAGGAATTCGGAGTTCCTGCCCAGGGGAAGTGCCTCAGGATGTGTCCTTAGTAGGATCTGTTACCAGACCCAAGGTTCATCCCAGGAACACCTTTTCTTAGAATAGCCTGAGGTCCCGAGTCATCGTTTTGACTCCCAGGTACGTCTGGTCTAATCTAGATAAGTTTATCATATCTGTGTCTGTATCAGGTAATTTCCTCATCTGGCTTCCGGGTATAGAGGTAGCTACCGAGCAATCGGCCTCTAGTACTTGAAGTTCTGACAATTAGAACCCGTGACTTTGTAGGGATATTATGTATGGGTCATTGGTCCAATACGACCAGCTAGTCTTTGGGTGTGCAGTACAGTTTTCCTGCTATTGTGCTTCTATCCTCCATATACACAGAGAGACATCAGGAATACTAGATTCACCAGTCTTATCTGAGCTTTCCGGTTAACGGAAGGAGAGTCTACTAGTTATAGACTGCTGACAAATATAAATAGGATTTGTCGTATTTTTTCTAAGTTTCTATGAAGGGTTCGACTTAGTACTCGGGTAGCTACTCCGTGAGAACCATATATATCTGGTAATAATAGCCTAAAAATTGCGTAAAAATGCGCAAATATTTTTGAGGCGTATCATCGCTAAGGCCAAAGCCGTTTGTTCGCTAAGTCCTTTCCGGCTTGGCATTACCTTTCCGGTCATAGTCTTAACAGCTTTATTGCATTTTTAATTTACATATATTTTAAATAGTACACATGTATTATTAAAATAATATTTACAGTAATGTTTGCATAAAGTTTGCATAATATATGTGTACTATTCAAATATAAAGGTTGTGATAACTCTCTCACCTTATGCTTCCTTTTCTAAATTTAATTGTTTACAGTTTGTTTACATTTTTATATTTAGTACTTTTCTCAAAAACCACTTCCTTTTACTTTGGTCTGTGTATAAATAGTTTATTTTCTCATGTATCACTTCTTTATGATGTCATAATATAAAAATAGTTATCTAGGGTACTGTATCATTATGACCTTATGTTCACTGTCAGTAATTATGTAATGACAGCTGTCACCTGGACCTTAGTTCACAATGCGTGAAAACTGTGGACATTTCCTTTTTGGGATTTGTGACTTCCTTTTTAGGTTATGTCTTACCTTTTTAGGTTATATTTTGATTGATGGGGGTGTTCACACCCCCTGTTGACTGTTAACATGAACTAATTTTAGTTCAAAAATTGCCTTGTTGACTGTTGACGTGAACATAAGGTTGTAATGGTACAGTAGTTGGTCTGTGCACTGGGCCTTACACAACCTCTATATTTGAAAAATACACATGTATTATGCAAACATTATGTAAACATTACCGTAAATGTAATTTACATAGTACACATATATTATGTAAAACATATGTAAAAAAATAATTCAATAATGTCCATTTTAAAGGTTTTGTTTGCATAAGGTTCAGATATATTTTAGATAATATACATGTACTATGCAAATTAAAATTACGGTAATGTTTGCATAATATTTGCATAATACATGTGTATTATTGAAATATAGAGGTTGTGTTAGGTATAAAAGTAGAAAACTCTGTTGAGTTCCCTTAGGTTCACGCCTAATAAACTCTTTTGTACTACTTCCTTCTAGTTCTTAAGTAAGGTGTGACCTGTAACATCACAGTCACAGTTGCCCTAACACTGTGGCCACATTTGGCGAATGTCTATAAGTGACAAATTAAAGGGAGTAGATTCTGGTAATAAATTTGCCAACCATAGATTACACTGTTTTTCACGAAAAATAAACAACCTAATATGTTTTCATGCAGTTGATAAATTCAAATATTTCAGCATAATATCAGATGTATCAATAAGAACCTTTAAAGCACACTCTATCATTTTCAGTGCATTAATATAGGTGATAATCCAATCTGCTAATACACAACCTCTGTATATAAATAAGACACATGTACTTATGTAAACATTATGCAAACATTACCATAAATTTGATTTACATAATATATGTGTACTATGTAAAACATATGCAAAAAATATATTCAATAATGTTGATTTTATACATTTTTTTTGCATAAAGTTTAGACATATTTTACATCATACACATGTATTATTGTAAATTCTATTTATGGTAATGTTTGCATAATGTTTTGATAATACATATATATTATTCAAATATTGAGGTTGTGAATACTACTTGCACAAAAAGTTGAATGTCCAATATTGTAGCTATATCACTGACAGATAGTTGATGTAAAGAAAAACAAAAATGGCAAAATTGAGTACAAACATTCCATGAAGATTGTGCAGTCACCACCAATAATATACTGAATGAATGACGAGCATATATCTTCATTCATAACACTGAATGGCATTAAAACACCGTGTTCATGTAATAAATCCATTGTTAGAACTTTGCTAGAATGTCACAGCATCACACTGTCACATCTGTCACATATTTTATTACATAATAATTTCCCTCTGCTGCTATAGTTTGACGGAGGCTAAACTATTGGCATACTGATAAAATGGCACAAGCTACAGACTTACCACCCAAGCTCTATAATCTCATCTTATCTTTTCTACCCCCGAACCATGTGGAACAAGTACAATGGAGGAGAGCAGCAGCAGCTATCGGAAGGGAACCTCAGCCAAGCGGATGGAAGTTAATGGATCACAGGTGTGTGAGGTGTGGGAGAGTAACATTGGCACAACCTCAATATTTGAATAATACATATGTATTATCAAAACATTATGCAAACATTACCATAAATAGAATTTACATAATATATGTGCATTATGTAAAACATATCTAAACTTTATGCAAACAAAATGTATAAAATCAACATTATTGAATATATTTTTTGCATATGTTTTACATAGTACACATGTATTATGGAAATCAAATTTACGGTAATATTTGCATAATGTTTACATAAGTACATGTGTCTTATTTAAATATAGAGGTTGTGTGGTAATGTGGGACAAAGTATTGGAGTGACCATGGATGTTGCAACAATGGCAGAACCCGGACTTCCGTCGCTGAGAACTGGCCCAGTTCTTTACAATATGTCCATGTGGAGAAGTAATGGCAACATACTTCGGAACTCACTGGCACAGTGGGCTACCCTTTTAGATAGTTGTTTATACTTGTGGACACTTTTATTTTTTGTTTGGTTCTGTTGACGTTTTTATGATCAATTTACTCTTGTTTACTTACTTCTTACTCCACCCTTCTTTTCTCATGTCAAACCCTTCCTTCTCACGTCGAATGTATAATTAGTTTACTTTCTCATATGTTGCTTCTTATCTATCTCATGTCATTTTATAAATAGTTACCTAGGATAGTTGGTCTGTGCGCTGCAGTCTAGGTATATAAGTAGGTAGAAACTTGAAGAAGAAAACTCCATCGAGTTCTCTTAGGTTCACACCTAATAAAACTTTTGTCACTTTACTCCTAAGTTCTTAAGTTAAGGTGTGACCTGTGACATCACAGTCACAGTCGCCCTAACAACTGATTGAATTGCAGAGGTCGATAACGACACAGCCAAGGCTCCATCGGCTGATATGTCTGAAGTAGGAGACATACCTACAACATAGAATATTCAATACATGAAATTCAAGAAAAGATAAAGATCACCTCTCAGCATTAACCAGTCTTAGCCCAATAACACTATACACCGATGAATATCGATGATACAGAATGCAAGCCAGAATCGCTGTGTGTCTGAACTCGTTTGCAAGTGACCGACAAAAATATCTGATGCCAAAGCAGGACACAATGCTAAATCATCAAAAAGCTGACGAAATATAGCAGAAGTGCAAATTTCTGGGATGGTTTGGGCGGAAACAACATGCCCACATAAAAGTAGAGATTGTGACATGAATGAAGCAAAGTAAATAAGCAGACAAATCACAACCTCTATATTTGAATAGTACACATGTATTATGCAAACTTTATGCAAACATTAATAATACATGTATACTATTCAAAACATATGCAAATTAAAAATGCAATAAAGCTCAATTTAAGACTTTTGTTTGCATAATGTTTATATAATACATGTGTATTATTTGAATATAGAGGTTGTGAATGTTTCAAAACATTATGACATGCATGTTTATCAATTTTTTTTGTAAAAAAGGCAAGTGGGGTAGTTGATCCTATCACATAATTTTCATATTGTTTTTGCTCCAAAAATCACATGATTTCAAAAGTTCAGCAAAATGGCTCCAGATATTTAACCCTACTAAGGTAAACCTCTTACAAGACTCACCACATCACATGACAATTTCGTGACAAAAGCGTGATATTTTGGACTAAATCTGCTTTTCCTCTTTTAATATTGTAGTTATCGCTAAATGCCTTCAGCAATTAATTCATTCCTTTTACTTACACATTTTGCTGAAGCCGATTAAAGAGAAAATATAATTTGCATGAGTAGTAGCACTATCTAAGTTGCAAAAATGTTATCTCAACAATCACATGGTTGCAAAAGTAAATATAGTCACCCTGTCAAATTTCCATCCTATCTTTGATTACTCATTCTCTAGGTTTGCAAATCGTTCTTTGAGATTCATAAATGTATACAGGCATTGTTAGAATGGAAAGTAAGTGATATGGTCAAGTAAAAAAAAATTGTGGCCATCGTCAGCTGCCCAGATAACACTTAGATCTGGGTCAGCTAATGCAAGTCACATGCAGGTCACTGTCACCTGACGTAGCAAGTTTTGTAAGAGGTCTACCTTACCTTGAAAGGTAGCGGGAATAAGCAACATTGAGAAATGCAGTCAACAAAAATAATAAGGATACACTGATGAGCCATAGTACAGTCACAAGCTAAAAAAAAATAACATGAACAGCATTATAAGTGAACTGATAAACATTAACCAGTGCAGAAAGGAAAGACAGTACAGCTACATACAAGCTATATGTATAAAAAAAACAAAAGTGGGACTTCCACATTGAGGGGTTAATAACTTAATCTTCACCTTCCATTGTCTCTTTCTCATATTTCTTCTTCATGATGCTTACTGGATATATCTTTTGAGCATTTCACAACAGGAAATTGGCTCATACTCACCTTCTCGTGAAATATGCCCCGAATTCATCCAACCATCTGGAAATTGAGGGACAATCTTCTGATACAAGTTCTTTCTCAACCCTTGTTCGCTGACCTGAATAACAGAGCCTTCTAGACCACTTGAATACAAACAATTCGTCATCAATTACGAGCATGGTAGTGACAGAGACGCACTTTTTCTCATTTTCCAACCGACAGCACTCATTACTGAGCAAAACCAACTGCCAAACAATATTCTTCATCGGCTCTGTCAATCTATACCTTTTCTGCGGTCGTTGTCCCTCTTTAGATTCCTTTCCACCTCCATCCTTGCTTTCAGCGTCTGGTTGTTGACCTGCTACGGTACTAACTCCGTCCACTTCCATTTCTTCTGTTGGATGACGCGTAGGAGCCGCAGAATCGGTTTGATCGTGCTTCGCCTTCTCCTGACGTCGATCTATAAGGTACATTGTTATCAGCGCCCGTACGCAACAAGGCAAGGTAGCCGAAAAAAATAACCCCAAGCTAAAACACTCTTCTCCCACTCCTCTTCGGCCTTCTGAAATCCTTCATCGGTGAGCGCCTTGAGCTCTTTTAAAAGCTCCTCTTGCCTATCATGAAGTAATTTCGTATGATCCGCAAATACCGTTCTCTTGATTAACTTGGTCATTGTGAATTTGTTGTAAGGAAATAGAACGGGCATGAGACTGAAGAAATGTTCATCGTATTCGTCGAGTTTAATTGCTTGTAAGGCGAGGTTTGAGAGCTGCGTTTTGAGATTTGGGGGAAATTTGCCTTTCTGAGACCAATTTTCTGATAATGGAGTGAGGAAACAAAGAATGATGAACGGGAGACGAACATACTCACCAGCTTTAATAGCTTCTTTCAAATGTTCGATAGATGCTTGTAGCTCAGGATGGAAGGACGACTGGAGATATTGGTAAGAAGGATGGGGAGTATGAAGAGTACGAATATTTACCTGATCGACAACTTTCCGCTTCTTTCCGTTCTCGACGACGGTGATATACCGTTTCCGTTTTTGCCCAACAGTCTCGTCGCCTTGTTCATCTCCGGGTTTTGTACTAGATTCGACTGCGCCACTAAGGACTTCTTCCTTGTCCGTTGCTTGTTTGACAGCAGATCCGTTAGTGGCATTGATGGCTGAGGCGAGTGAAATTATATTCTTTGACTTGGGTTTCTTGGGAGTCCTGGTATGGACGGTCAGAGGGAGATTTCAGGCCTATGAAAATAATCGACAACTCGCTTGTCTTTGAGAAGCGCAACCTCTCCACTGGAGACATAGAAGCCCTGCTGCTTTGTTTGGGCAAAGTACGTCCGCTCGTCGAGTGCAAGTTCGGAATCGTCTATGAAAGGGTCATGGACATCATAATATTCTGTTGCAGGATTCTTCTATGCAGCGTGGTTATGAGGATGGTAAGAAGTCAATCAGATGTCGAGCACTTACTCGACGTTTCTTCCGCTTGCCACCATCAGTATCCGGTTCGCTCTCACTGACAACATGCTTAGCGACGGAAATTCTTGACGGAGGTGTGGGCGGTCGTTGACCCGAGACTTTGGCCATCTGCGATACATCGACTTCATATCTATCTGGACCGCCGAGTTGAATATCTAATCGGATAGTAGTGAATGGCGGAGCTGGGAGGTTAGGAGGGGGCGACGGTGACGGTGATCTGGGTTTTTTTGAGCGGGGTTTGGCTGAAGAGGAAGGCTTTGAAGAGGCAGGAATAGGCTCTGGCGGGGCAGAAACAGAGGAAGGCAAGCTGGAATGAGAAGGGGGACGAGCAAGTAGGACAGGGGCCGAGACCACTGCAGAGATTTCGTCGCCCTCGCTGTCGCCCTCGTCGCCCTCATCGTCGTCCACATCGACCTCGTACTCGTCGGCAACGGCTTGAGCCTCGGCCTCGGCCTCCGACTCGCTGGGGGGCGGCTCGGGGTTCATCAACGCGGCGAGCGACGAGGGACGACTCGCGCCGGTGGAACTTGAGCGGGCCGGCGGAGACACAGAGAGCTGGCCATCGAGCATGACATGGACGGAAGAACGGAGCCGTCTTTGGTCTTGTTTGGCCACTCCGGGGAGCGGGCATTCTTCGGAGATTCATCGTGGCAATCGGATCTCTCCCCTCATGCCAGAGCTAGAACTCGAATCTCTCTCGCACCGTAAAACACACCCAGATGAAGATATTGAAATAAAGAAAAGTGATGATGCTGTGGAAGATCCTATTCACCAAGCTCTGACCGACAACAGGACCAGGAAACAGAAAAATACAGAGAAGATTCAGTTTGCCGCTCTGTGCTGGTGTCTCTTCCTTGCTGGATGGAACGATGGGTCAACTGGTCCTTTACTGCCTCGGATACAGGACGTTTATCATGTGCATCTCACCCAGCCCCGTAACTGCGTTCAACTAACCTACACACGCAGGTCGGATTTACCATCGTATCCTTGATCTTCATATTTGCCTGTCTGGTCAGTCGTCTCTCGTTTCTTTATTCTGTCTATCGCTTCACGAGTTACAGGGCTTTGTTTCTGGTGCTCTCGCAAACGTACACCTCACTGACCGTTTGGGATTTGGCAAGGTCTGTACTCCACCGTGCTCCAGATATACTTGATTTACAATATACTTGAACAGACAATCATTCTCGGTAAAATGCCTATTCATCGTCCCTTTGAATATCGACTTTTAAACGAAAAACATTCCAGGTGCTGCGCTGCAAATCATTGCATACACAATCCAATCGCCAGCACCCCCCTTCCCTGTGTTTGTGATGGCATATACTATCAATGGTGTTGGCATCGCTCTCCAGGTACATAGCATGCTCCCATGAACACCGGAAACTCACGATACTGTATGTAACAGGATGCTCAGGCCAATGGCTTCGTTGCCAGCCTGAGAAACAACTCGGAAACCAAGATGGGTCTCCTACATGCTGCTTATGGTGACCTACTACGTAACCTCACAGACGCGCCATTTAACCTCTCTTTCACAGGCGCCGGTGCCCTAGCCTCACCCCTCGTTGCGACTCAGTTCTCACAACTTCGTCAATGGTCCTTCCACTTTCTCGTATCCCTCGGCATTGCAGTCTCCAACATCATCATCCTCTATATCGTCTTTGGGTTTAAAACACAAGATGGTAAGCTCCGCTTAACTCACCATCCATAAAAATTCCTACTTATCTGTTATCAGAGTGCCTTCGGCTTCTTGGACAAGAAGTATCGGAAAAGAACGAAGATGAACAATCCTCATTCAAACAGATCCTTCGCGTTAAAGCCGTACATTTTCTCGCATTCTTCATTCTTGTCTACGTTGGCGTCGAAGTCACCATCGGAGGGTGGATTGTTACATTTATGCTCGACGTCCGTGGTGGCGGACCGTCCTCGGGCTACGTTTCATCTGGTTTCTTTGGTGGTAAGACATCGCTCCATCCACTCTAGTTTCAACATTCACGCAATTCGAAAGGCCTGATGCTTGGTCGAGTCCTCCTACTCTGGGTCAACAAAAAGGTACGCTGTCTCGTGCAAGTCATTGCTTGACTCCTCACGAAATATACCCAGATCGGTGAACGCCTAGTTTTATTCCTCTATGCATTCCTTGCCATCGGGTAATTCATGTCATTATCCCACCAATACATAGAATAGCCTAACCGTTCTGCCAGGCTCGAACTCGTGATTTGGTTTGTTCCTTCCCTTATCGGAGGAGCAGTCGCCGTCTCCATCGTCGGTCTCCTTCTCGGACCCATGTATCCGGTCGCCATGAATCACGCAGGCCGCGTCCTTCCGAACTGGTTACTCACGGGCTCTATTGGTTGGATAGCGGGATTCGGTCAAGCAGGAAGCGCAGCTCTTCCTTTCATCACTGGTGTAATTTCTTCAAAACATGGCATTCGGAGTCTCCAACCATTGTGAGTGTTATCTGTGAAAATAACCGGCGTGATCTGTAACCTTGTCTCCCCAGACTGATTGCAATGATGGGTTGCATGATGATCTTGTGGTATCTCGTACCATCCAAAAGACATGACTAAAGTAATATATACTTGTTAAAACCTATATATCGCGTGGATATAATTTCTCCCGCCTCCGAGTCCGGTTAACCAAAGCATCTTATCTCTTTGAGAAGGATCAGCGCCAATTATCGGCGGAGAGAGCATATCAATTTGGAGCCTCGGAGGTATAATATACGGATCCGAGCAAGGTCCGGAACCAGGTTCACGATCAGAAACCGCTTAACTCGGGAACCCCAGCCAGACACACACAACACTTACACAACATCCCATATACAGTAGTACTATACATTGTGGCGATGTCACTGCTCTTTACTACTCACCTCCTTCGACTCCAACCATGTCCTCCCCCTACTACGCCCCACCCATAGACAAACCAGGACCCATCTACGGGCCCAACTACGGTCCTCCACCTCAATTCCAACAACCAGGTCGTAAGTACTAAACACCCCTCTGTCAATTTTCATAAAAAAACCCCGGTAAAACATACCAAAAACCGCGGGCATCCTTCGTTCACACCGAATCTCATGTTTTTTTCTTCTTTTACCCCTATAAAAAGCTTCCTTTCCCCAACCGTATCCGCAAACACAACAACCCTATTATAATTACCAACCACAACCACAAGCTCAATGCCAGCCTCAAGTCGTTTACGTCCAACAACCAGCACCTAAACCTCCCAACAATTCAGGCGGCGGCGGCGGTGGAGGCTCATGCTGTCTCCCATGTGCATTGTTCGTCCCTTCTCAAAACTCTATTCCAGAATAATTACTGAATTTGAAAAACAGCCTAGCCGGTTGTTTCACCGCACTCATTTGCTGTCCTTGCGGAGTTTGCTGCTAATAATCTCTATACTATACTACACTATACTATACCCCTTCAGCCCCTCGCGGGTAGCAGTCGACTGGTTTGACCCGAGGCCACTGTCAAATAATCATCATCTCTGTAATCGTGTAATACTTTGAATATGTGCCATTAAACTATGTCTTGTGATCTAAAAATATTGCTCTGGTATTCGATCGAAAAAAGGAGAGGTATCAATCAAGCAGTGAGCGACTAATAGGTGGGGGAGGGTATTCAAAAAATGAGTGTGCTACGCAGGTAATAAGCATTTTGCGTCAGAAAAAGAAGAGAGACGATATCATACTTCCTCGAAAAAAAAACAATAACGCACTTTGAAAAGATGTCTACAAGTCTTCAACCGCATCAACAACATACAAGATCTGCTGCGGCCTCACAAACAACCCTCTCGATTCCGCCGCCGCCGAGTCCGAAACGGCCGGACTCACACTCCTCATCCTCTTCATCCTCTCCATACCCATCATCAACTGTTCACCCTCACGTTTCAAACTCCCCTTCATCGACAACCCACTCCCACCAACACTCCCACCACTCACATCAACACGTCGTCTACGAGTCGCACGATCATCATAATCCCAGTCCGACCCTCGATACCCAATCTCAAAATACCGAACGCCACCCCAGGTCCCATCATTCCACAAAGTCCCTTGCCAACTACTATCACCATCCCGATCTGCCCAACTCTCACCGAGGGGAATAGGAACTTCCACACCCACCCACGGACCCAACTCACCCTCAACCTCGCCAATATACCTCGCGTAGGCTTTAAACCGCTTCCTCTTCGAAGAGACAATACACGGGATACCAATGTCCAGGCAAACGCCTCGCAAGGAATCCTCCGATGAGGGTTCAACGTCTGGAAGGGGCGGTTGAGGTTTATGCAACAGGTGTGGTTTATCTATCGAACCACCCGAGGATCGAGATTTCGAAAGAGGAGAAAGGACGGCATCGGCAATGATCGTTTCATTCGATCTCTTCTTCTTGATAGTCGCATTACTACCCGTCGAAGCCGTGCTCGAACTTTTCTTGTGTTCGGTCTGGTTCACCACATCACTCTCCGCCAGCATCTGAGCTTTGATCGTCGACGAGCTCGACGCATTCTTGAGATAAACGTCATCCGGGGTTTGATTTTCCTTGTCCTCCCCAGCAGGTAAAGGTACAATGGATTTATTAGGAGAGACAGGTGCGCTTGGAACGGGGGAAGCCTTTTTCGACCCAGCGCCACCAGTAGCAGAAGCCGTTTTCTTGATCGAGGACGCCGATCTGACGGATCGCAACGGAGCCGGTTTTGACTTTTGGGCCGCGGAAGTGACTTTGGCAGGATTGATAGAGGGGACCGGGGGAGCGGTGGATTTAGATATAGAAGTCTTGGCGGTTCCATAAGCGCTGCTGCTGGCAGTCGTGCTGGAGACGGAACTGACAGAAGCGGCGGAAACTTTGCGAGTCCTTGGATTAGTAGGTGAGGAAGCCCCAGCCGTTCTCACGCTTGACGTCGAAGCGGCTGATGT
>NW_006267371.1:0-57706 GCF_000300575.1 Agaricus bisporus var. bisporus H97 | reverse complement strand
TGTACACGAGATCCTTGCGGAGCTTGTCGACGCGGAGATCGTCGGGATCTGCGTTCTCGGGCTGGTCGTGGGCGTCGGCCGAATCAAACAGAAATTCAAATGCCTCGCCAAAGCCCTTGCCGGTGTAGAGGTACTCGAGCTCGTTGGAGAAGAGGGCGGGGTTGATGGAGGTGGATATGCGGAGGAGAGAGGTGGTTGGATTGGTTGTGGACGACGGCGAGGCGGGTCTCATCGGCGACGGGCTGCGGGAGAGGACAGAGGGCGGGGTGGTGAGGGACACAGCGGACGGCGTCGGCGAAAAGGGCTGGCGAAAGGAAAAGTAGCGACTCTGGAAGCTCGGCGGGGCGCGAGCATAGACGATGCCTGCCAATAAATGAGGTTTATGACTTGGGTTAAACAAATAAACTAACCCTTGTGGCCCCAGACCTCGCCGAGGACGTCACCGTCGTCGTCGTCGGCGGTGAGCTCCCAGACGACATCGGGAAAGCGGTCCTTTGCAGAGCGAAAGAGCTGCTCGAGGTTGTCCTGCCAGACAGCAGTCGACGCTTTCGTTGCCTCGGCCAGGCCGGGCGGGGACGGCGTGGCGAGCATTTGGGAAGAGGAGGAGGAAGAAGAGAAGAAGGAGCCACGTGACGACCCTCCTCTGCCATGCTCCAGTTTGTGCCCTTTGCGTCGCTCGTCCAGCCCGCCTTCTGGCACGCCCTTGCCGACGTCAAGATCGACCAACTTAGACTCTCCGACGCCCCCATCGACATCGCCGCCACCTATGCCGTCGGCAGATCCATCACCGACAGGGAGACCGGCCAGGCCATCGATCTCGGCTGCACCCTCTCCGTCGGCCCAGACTCCTTCCACCCCCGGCCTCTCCCCTCGGCCGTCGTCGCCCCTGGTGTGCTCAAAAACTTTAACACGATCGAGGACTTTCGCGCGGCGGACAAGACTGCGCTTTTCAACGCGCATGCCGACAAGATCTGGACTCACATCCTCGCCACCCGCGATACCACACTTCTCAACAGTTTCTTGTTGATTTCATTTGCAGACCTGAAACGATACAAATACTACTATTGGTTTGCCTTTCCCGCCTTTGTCGCCAAGCCCGCCTGGACCCTCGCCACCGCTTGGACCACCCCCGACGCCCTCCCGCTCGCCGCCATCCACGCTGCCCTCCGTGCTCGCCCTACACTGCTCCCCTATTTCCTCGTCCACGGCGCCCACATCGCCCCTGTCGAGGACTATGCCTCCTTTTTCGCCGCAGTGCCCCCCGAGGAGCAGACCATCGCCTTCATCGACCCCTCCGCTGACCCCGCACACCCCGGCTGGCCCCTCCGCAACCTCCTCGCCTACCTCAGAGCTCTCTACCCCGACTCTACCTCCACTCTCCGAATCCTCTGCTGGCGCGACCTTGACCTTTCCCCTGATGGCGTCTTCAAGTCCCTCTTGGGCACCGTCACTGTCCCTCCCAACCCACAACCTACCAGCACCTGTCCATCTGCCCTCGGCTGGGAGAAGAATCCCCATGGAAAACTCGTCCCGCGCGTCGCCGATCTCGCCCCCATGATGGACCCCACCCGACTCGCAAACCAGGCCGTCGATCTCAACCTCAAGCTCATGCGCTGGCGTATCCTCCCCTCCCTCGACCTCGACAAGATCTCTTCCACCCGATGTCTCCTCCTCGGTGCTGGTACCCTCGGATGCTACGTCGCTCGAACGTTGATGGTATGTTTTTTCTCTTATCTGATAATCAGTTATTGATCCCTTCAGGGTTGGGGTGTCCGCACCATCACCCTCCTCGACTCGGGTCGCGTTGCCTTTTCCAACCCTGTCCGCCAGCCTCTCTTCGAATTTGAAGACTGCCTCAACGGCGGCCAGCCCAAAGCAGAATGTGCCGCTGCCCGTCTCAAAAAGATATTCCCTGGCATAGTCCGTGCCCTATACTCACCTTGGTTTTTTCTCTCACCTCCTTCCCCAGAATGTATCCGGCCATACCCTCGCTATACCCATGCCCGGTCACCCCATACCCCCAGCCTCCATCGACCAAGCTAAAGCAGACGTGGCCAAGCTAGAGCTTCTCTTTGATGACCATGACGCCATCTTTCTTCTCATGGATTCCAGGGAAAGTCGATGGCTTCCCACACTTTTGGGTGCTGCTAAAAACAAGGTACATCAACTCATGATCAACACATCCTCATCCCAACCCCTTTTTTTCCTGTAGATCGTTTTAAATGCAGCCCTCGGCTTTGACACTTTTCTCGTCATGCGTCATGGCCCCCGCTCAAACCCCACCCAACGCCTTGGCTGTTACTATTGCAACGACATTGTAGCACCCGCTGACGTAGGTGTCCCTTTTCATCCCTGGTAGTCATCCCCCGCCTCATTCTGTCTAGTCGCTCACAGATAGGACCCTCGATCAAATGTGTACCGTCACTCGTCCAGGCCTCGCTCCCATAGCGGCCTCAACCGCTGTTGAACTCCTCGCAAGTCTCCTCCAACATCCTCAGGGGTGATTTTAATCTCTCCACATCCGAGGAACCGATTATTGAAACTCAAACAGCATAAACGCCCCCGCCCCTCCCCTCAATCAAGAACTTGGAAAAGTAGACGAAGATGATGGCACAAGCAGCGTTCTCGGCTCTGTTCCTCACCAGCTCCGTGGTTTCCTCGCCCAATTTCGAAACCTACAACTCGTAGGCCCCGCCTATGATAAATGTACAGGCTGCAGCGAAACGGTATGCGCCACACGCTTACATTCTTTTTCTTCGCTTACCTGTAGGGTTATAGGTTCTCCAAGCTTATGAAAAAGACGGATTCGATATGCTTCTCAAAGCGTTCAATGATCAGAAATACCTTGAATCTCTGACCGGTTTGGATAAACTAGGTGATGACGCAGTCCTGGAGAGTGTCGAATGGGATGAAGAGGGAGATGAGGAGGATTTCTAGAGGTTGTTCAAACTCCCCATTTCCGAGGGTTTTGCGTTCCTGTAGATCACCCTCGGAGAGTATTGATTGTGTACTTATCGATATCTTTGTACCCTTTGTTCTTGTACCCTTTTTACTGCCGCACTGTTGATTTGTCGTTGTTCCGTGGGTGCCCAGTTACTTGGTATAGTCGTAATGCCGCTGTTACGCCGTCCCCCCCGAGGGGATTACTGATCATGTGACGAGTCTTCTTACGCCCCTACAACCACTGGTACCTGGGTTAAAGACTCGCGGTAGAGGCAAAGTGGAAAGAAGGTCAGTAATTTGTCGGCTGTCAATCCGACTCGCACTTTCCAAAAGAGAGAAAAAAATCGGAATTTTGTTTTGCAAATGGGGTGTACTGACAAAGGTTCACTGTTGGTTGCATGTGATATGTTGGCATGAGCGTCCCGCGGAAATGGGAGTGGAGGAGAGTTGCCGCGGCAGTGAAGATGTTTGATGCCATCGATGGCTGGTTCTCCTTGGAGGACGAGGGATCCGTGATCGGTCGGCAAATACACCAATGTTTTTGCGTTCTCGTTCCGGTGGGTGGTGTCCTCGGCACAGCCAGGGTCAACCTTATCTGGGGTTAATACCTCGATATATATATATATTATGTATGTTCTATGCTCTCGCTTCGCAGCACCTTCCTCTTTCAACTCGATGAGACCTCCTGTATGTACCGTCGGTAAGTCTCTTAATACACCCGCGGCGATTCGATTTTCACCTTGTGTATATAATAAAAAGCCCAGCGCACCCCGATATTCACTACGACTACGATGCCCAAGGTACTTTGTTTCCCTTCCCCTCGTTTCTCTCCAGCTTGTGTTCTCAACTCCTACTCTTTAGGACATTTATCGACTCAGACGTGCTCAACTTATTCATTATCCCAGAGCGACTCGACCTTTGGGTCCCATCACTCTCCTCCCTTTAGAAATTCTCACACATGTCTTCCTCTCTTGCGTTCAAGATGAGGATGACCATAGTCCTGATGTGCCCCTTATTTTGGGACAGGTCTGTTCTTCGTGGAGGAAACTGGTCCTTAAACTTCCTCAGTTATGGACGCATCTCAGTATCAACCTGACTGCACGTACCTCGTTACCAGCGGCCTCTCCCTTCACATCATCATCCTCATCATCACAACAACCTCGTCTCTCAAAATCACCCGAGGCCCTCGCTAATTTGGCTAACCTCTGGTTCGAACGAGCCAAGAATCAACTTCTCTCTGTTACAATTAACCTAACTGCAATGAACGCAACTGCCGTTCAAGACGTTTCTTCGTCGCTCGTTCGACCCATTTTATCCCATGCGAAATCCATTCAACATCTCTCTATTCACGCGTCCTCCCATACTCAACTCGCGCACCTCTTTTCTCGCTCAGATGTCGAGTTTACAAATCTAGAATCTCTCTCTCTTTCTCTCCAACATGCTGCATCATCATCATCATCATCATCTCCCATCACCACTTTCACAAATGCTCCTCGGTTGACCCAAGTCTTTTTCGATCTGAATGGTTCCCCACCGTCCACATCACTGATTCATCTCCCTTGGGCCCAACTAGAGCAATTCAGCATGTCCGGAGCAAGCCTTCTCCCTGCCGATGAATGCCGGCTTCTTCTTTCCACCTGCACAAATCTCCGAAAAGCCTCGGTATGGATTGATGACGACTACACCCAATCCGACGAAAAAACTCCCACAACCCTCCTTCCCCACCTCACCCACCTCTCCCTCTCCTTCTACGGTCGCCACGAAAAAACCATAAACACCCTCCTGACCTCTTTTGATCTCCCTCATCTCCGACATCTCCATTTCTTCTCGGGCTTTATCACTCTTCCTTTCATCCCTCCTGTCACTTCTCGCCATCTCGAAACAGTATCATTATCAGGTGTAGACGTATCCGCGGCTCAATTGGAAAATTTGGCTCTGGTAGCTTCTTCACTTTGTTCGTTGGCACTTGATTTGCGATATTGCAGTGGTGAAATTCCTGCGATAGCTAGCGTGCTCGCTACCGACTCTTCTTCTCCTCTCGTCTTTCCCTACTTGTCTAAACTCTCCATCTGGACACGACACATCTCCCCCAATTCAGCATCCTACGCTCAACTCATTCGCTCACGGAGTCGTAATCCCAATCACACTCCATTCTGTCTAGACGTGTATCTCGCTCGTCAACGGCATGGTATCTGCTCTTCATCCTGTTGCTCAAAAATGACTTTATCATCGTCATCTTCAGTGGGGAGTTCTCAATTTGATAACATTTTATCTCTTTTCGATGTTTGTGATAAAGCTACCGGTGTGGTTTTAAGAATCATGGACGTTAGACCCGATGAGGGTATCAGCGAAACTTCCTTTTTTTAAAAGATAATATATCTATCCACATATGTTTTTTTTTCTTTTCTTTTAATTTTTGGGTTTTATCCTAGGTGTATCATTTTCTTCCCCGAAGCCTGTTGTAATCAAATATCTTGTACAATCCGGCAATTATGCATGCCTCCCCACCCCATTCGTTGTGTTTCAAAACCTGAATAAACGCCAGGGACAGTAGAACTAGCGAAGGACCGCGTAATATAAACATATAAAGTATTACTCGGCAATCATATATCATATCCTAGGGTCGTCGTGGTTTTTGAAACTTCCCGCACATTGCGATTTACCGGATTGAAAGAACGAGGATACAATACCAATGGGGTTTACGATTGCGCTATCAGAGCAGAAGGTTGTCGTGGATCGCCGCGGACCCTGTCCTACTATGTTATCTTTGCGGTTTTCCTCTTCGTAGGGAGTGTGTAGCGTGAGGGCTTGGCCAGTCAGGCTACTAGTAAATACATGCAATCAATATATGTACTAAATCTGTGTTTGGTATAAGAAGAGAAAATAAACAAGTAGATACATAGCTAGGAAGATGTCCGTCGCTACAGAGTGTCGTGCTACTTTTAGAGGTGTATTATGTAAGTCACGCAAAGAGGACGTTTTACAAAGTTCAAATTTCAAACTCTACCATTTCTTTTTCCAGCAGAGCGGTGTTCTGCTGCACTGGTCAAGGGTTCAGGATTTCTTCCCAAAAGACCAGACTCCCCTCAGTCAACTCAACTACTTAAGTTACGGTCGACCCTCCACGCGTCAGTTATTTTTCATACCCCGCTGTCAACTGGGACCCACAAACAACCCCCTTGGGAAAACAACAAGCGTGGTTGAATGAGTGGTTCATTTGGGTTCTCTCAACCTGCGAAAACGCCAAGTCCTATTATGAACTTTATCGGTAAAGTACGTCCTGGGCGCTGTGTGCTCTCACTTCCCAGAGTCTTTCGGCGACCGCTATCTTTCAGCAAACTGGCGGAAAATACCCCACAAAGAGAGGCGCAGGCTTTCCTGGCGGAGCTCAAGGCGATTGATCCCAAGATTCTGGCGACCTCCATGGGAGGTGATGAGCCTCGGGAGGAGCCCCTTCTCAAGACTTTCGAGGAGGGTTACGGATATTTTACCGCTGCTGCAGTCAACCGCCATATCCGTCATTATCAATTCATCCGCAAGGTAAGGCTTGCAGACTTGCCTCTACCAGAATTTGATCGTCTACGATAGTTGGGCTGGGCTAATTCCTCTTCCGTATGGCTCGCATTGTGAGAGTCCATCACGCTTCTCCGTTATAAGGAAAACTTTTTACATCGAATTAGGAACAAGGAGGTGAAGCCTAGGACTTTTGTGGCTATAAAACTCTTGACTGGGCAGGCTTCTGCGCGGATCGCCATGAACCATTCATCTGAATATGATGTGTTTCGCAAGGTGGAGTATACCAACCCTCAGAGCCCTGGATTCAAACACTGTTTAACCCTCCAACATTGCTTCATTGCTGAGAGTGAAGCTGGCCAACATATATGCCTCGTGACGGAGCCCTTGAGCTCAAGCCTAGCAAATCTACAAGAACCTGGGAAGAACCGATACGCCTTGCCCGTTGCCAAGCGGATAATAAAACAGGTTCTTCTCGCATTGGACTACCTTCATCGTGAATGCGGATATATTCATACAGGTAAGTCGCGTTCTTCGATACTTGACCACACTAACAACCAATTGTACCGGCTAAGACATCAAAGCAGACAACGTACTTGTATCCATTGCTCCACCAGTGCATTCTCAAATTGAAAAATTCGTCCTCGAAAACCCCTCGGTTGTCTATGGCCCTCCGTTGCAGTTGAAATCGGCAGAACTACCGGTCTTCTTTTCGCGTTCGCAGCCACTTCCGTACTTTGAACTTGGGGGAAAGCTCGAGGATATCTCTGTGCGTCTGGTGGATTATAGTGAAGGTGGGCATTACACCTCTTCTCACTCGATCAACTCGACCGTCATGTGAACAATATGTCAACAGCAACTCCTGCTGCCCAGCCCGCCAGAGACACAATGATTCAACCGCCCATTGTCCGCGCTCCCGAAGTGACACTCAAATACGCCTGGACGTCCGCCGTTGACATCTGGTCAGTCGGCTGTCTGGTACGAGTGTTAGATATGCCTACATCGCTCGCTTGAAACTGATTGCATCTTAGTTATTCCAACTTCTGACAGAACATCACCTCTTTGGCCAGGAAAGTGAATACTCACACGAAGCCCATTTGCAGCTAATAGAAGAATATTTGGGGCCTTTTCCACCTGAATTTCTCAATGAGTGCGAGGATCAGGGAAAGTACTTTGACGACAAAGGTAAGAACACCTCGTTCCGACACACTCGTTTCTTTCAATCAAGATTCCTCCAGGCTCGCTCCTTCATACGGACGGTAACTTACAGCCAACCCCCTTTGAGAATTTTTTTCGGATACTCCAAGTCTTGAATGAAGATGAGATCCCCGGTGTTACAGGTTTCATTCGGAAATGTTTGACTTTGGATCCAAGATTGCGGCCCACTGCACAAGAGCTCCTTAATGATGAGTGGCTGAAGTAATTGTCGGATCATTTTTGTCAAGCATGAGTCGCAGTAGGAAGTCTTTCGGGAAGAAGCAGTCGGTCTGATTTTAAACAGTATAACCGAGTTACGTAGCTGTTGAGAAACAAAAATATCAGTAACTGAGAATTGTTTTTTCTCTTTGTGTTGCTGACTCTAGCGTACTCTGGAGAAAACCAAGTCGGTTATGAGGAGAAAGCAGAACGAGAGCAAACTATTTTTGTATCGTCCCCGCCATCCATTAAGTCATCGCTGTTGAAAACTTCGCCAAGCAGAACTATACTTTGCTCTGTCAAACGAGGAAGTTTTTGTGCAATAACGGGTTCGCTAGGCTTGAGTTACACGAGCTCCGCCGCGAAGTATATGACCCACGTCAGTTGTCTTCACTCCTAGTAACTCCGGAAATGCAATATCGATGGAGATGAAGCAATGATTGAGTCACAGCCTCTCTGGATTGGTACAGGAGGTACCACTGTAAGCCCGGAAATGAAGATAATTTTCGATTTAAACGGTCGAACTTTCTTAGTTGCTTTCCACTGATATTTCTTGTCGTTCCAAGGCTAACACAATGGTCAGGGGTCACGACAGCCTCCTTGCGAGAAGAAGGGAGGGGAGGGAGAAGGGGCTTGAACGAAGAAATACAACAGACCCAAAATTTCTATTCCAAGGTGGTGAAGGGTACATCATGTCGCCCCAAGCGGTTCATCTAACATCTATATACTCAAGTTTCCTGGCCTTCAAGGCGCGGCAAATAAAAGAACAGCCAGCATACACCTTTTTCCCATGAACTGGAGTCACTAGACAGCTAATAAGAGTTGAGATAAAACTTTGAACGCAGTCAGGTCACCCCAAAATGCGCGCGAACTTCGACGACCTGAGTCGGCTGTCCAGGCTTCCAGTAGGAAAATCAGGGTAGGCAGAACTTTACAACCACTAAGATAGGTACGGCACGCTTATGACACTTACAATGCCTGTGCTCGTCATGCTGCTAATTCAATCATCTGATATCGCCGTAGTTTTATGGTGGAAACACTGAGGGTGCGAAAACCACGATTCATTTCTTACTGCTGCTATCGACGTGGCCCGGTCTTGCTCCACCGCGGTATTTAGGTTTACGACTGTTACAGTGGCAGAGCTTGGTGGGTGTTCGTAAAGATCCGATTTATCGCATTGTAAGCGAAGGATGGACTCTTCGAGCATGATAACCTTCAGCAGTAATTGAGCGCGGTAAGAAGTAGAGTCATGGGGGTTCAACGTTCATGTTGGGTTCTCAATTTAACATTGCTACTCAATTCACACGGCCTTTGTTCCCCGCGCCGCGCTTGTCCCTCTATGTCTCGCTCTCAGGTTGTGACGTGGTTTCGACGTGTTTTCAACGTGGGCTTCTTTCTGCTTGAATGCGAGCCCAAGAGATCACCGCCCAAAGGATAACGACATCAACTATTTATACGCGGATAAACCTCGGGTAAACCTCGGCGCAATAACAAGCTTCTTTTAATTCAGCGGCTAATAATAAGTGTTAGCATAAATATCGTACACTTTCCTCACCATACCTATCAGTAACCACAATCCAACTCAAGAATCACTTCTCACAACATATCAAGACAACAGTAACATGGAACAAGAAACCATGTCGCACCGCAAAGGCCACGCTGAAGAGCATGACATTGAAATGACGAGAATCATCTCTCAGACACCCAAAGGTAATACAGTCGAAGATCCGGCGGTTGAACAAGAAGGGGGCGACTTGAGGACTAGGAAACAGAAAAATTCAGAGAAAATCCAGTTTGCAGCTCTGTGCTGGTGTCTCTTCCTTGCCGGATGGAACGATGGATCAACAGGTCCTTTACTGCCTCGAATACAGGATGTTTATCATGTGCATCTCACCCAGCCCCGTAACTGCGCGCAACTAACCGATACACACAGGTCGGATTTACCGTCGTATCCTTGATCTTCATATTTGCCTGCCTCGTCAGTCGCCTCTCGTTTCTTAATTCTGTTTATCGCCTCACGGGTTACAGGGCTTTGTTTCTGGTGCTCTCGCAAACGTACATCTCACTGACCGTTTGGGATTTGGCAAGGTTTGTACTCCACTATGCTCACTGGACATGCTTGAGCTCACATATAAATCGAACAGACACTTATTCTCGGTAAAATTATTCATGATTACTTTTGGCCCTAATTTAAAACGAAAAAAAACAGGTGCTGCGCTGCAAATCATCGCATATGCAATGCAATCATCAGCTCCACCCTTCCCTGTATTTGTAATGGCGTATACTATTAATGGCGTTGGCGGTGCTCTCCAGGTACATAGTATCTTTATAAGGTTATAAGATACCAGCAGCTCACGACAATTTGCGTTATAGGATGCCCAGGCCAATGGCTTCGTTGCCAACCTTCGAAGCGACTCGGAAACCAAGATGGGTCTCCTACATGCTGCTTATGGTGACTTACTACGTAATTTCACAGGACAAGCCCGAGCCCTCTGACCAGTCTTTCATAGGTGCTGGTGCCCTAGCCTCTCCACTTATCGCGACGCAGTTTTCATTGCTCCGTCAGTGGTCCTTCCACTTCCTCGTATCCCTCGGCATTGCAATCTCCAACATAATAATCCTCTATACCGTATTTGGATTTAAAACGCAAGATGGTCAGCGCCACCCAACACCCCATCTATGTATATTCATGCTTATCTGTTCTCAGAATGCCTCCGGCTCCTTGGACAAGAAGTACCAGAAAAGAACGAAGATGAACAAACCTCATTCAAACAGATCCTTCGCGTTAAAGCCGTACATTTCCTCGCATTCTTCATTCTTGTCTACGTTGGCGTCGAAGTCACCATCGGAGGGTGGATTGTTACATTTATGCTCGACGTCCGTGGTGGCGGACCGTCCTCGGGCTACGTTTCATCTGGTTTCTTTGGTGGTAAGACATCTCTCCATCCACTCTAGTTTCAACATTCACGCAATTCGAAAGGTCTGATGCTTGGTCGAGTCCTCCTACTCTGGGTAAACAAAAAGGTACGCTGTCTCGTGCAAATCATTGTTTGACCCCACCTGACGAAATATACCCAGATCGGTGAACGCCTCGTCTTATTTCTCTATGCATTCCTTGCCATCGGGTAATTTATGTTGTTATCCCACCAATTCATAGAATAGCCTAACCGTTCTGCCAGGCTCGAACTCGTGATTTGGTTTGTTCCTTCCCTTATCGGAGGAGCAGTCGCCGTCTCCATCGTCGGTCTCCTGCTAGGGCCCATGTATCCCATCGCTATGAATCATGCGGGGCGCGTCCTTCCAAACTGGTTACTCACGGGCTCTATTGGTTGGATAGCGGGATTCGGTCAAGCAGGAAGCGCAGCTCTTCCTTTCATCACTGGTGTAATTTCTTCAAAGCATGGCATTCGGAGTCTCCAACCACTGTGAGTGCTGTCCGTAAAAAATAACTACGCTAATCTGTATTTCCTCTCCTCAGACTGATTGCGATGATGGGTTGCATGATGGTCTTGTGGTATCTCGTACCGTCCAAGCGTCGTGATTGATTCTTGTAATGACATCCTTAGCTTAGCTACTAAAGCATATGATTTTCGAGAAATTTCATTCCCACATGTTTGCCCCGCCAGCAGGAAAAACGCCGTGAGGCATCCGCCCGAAATATACGAGCTTTCGGCGTCCCGGCGGCATCAGGAGTGCAGTAGTATGAAGATATGGACAAAGGCTCAGCGCTCTGGAGTTGTCCTGATATTGATCACCGCCACGTGTGGAAGGTATGCAAGCTCCCTCAGTTATCATGGGGTACTCCGTCTGAACTTTCATCACCAACCTTTACCCGCGGCATAACGAATCGTGCACTCATTTCGCGTCATGCTCACGCTTCCTTCAGGCGATCCACAGATGCTGTGAGGCCAAACTCACGGTCGTCTCTTTTTCTTATCTTGACAATCTCGTAAGTTTATTCTCGTTACAACAGGTTCATCGTTATTCCATGGAATCGAGGGGTTTGTCTCTGACGTTTGCTTCAGCATTGGCCCAACCTAAATTCTACGCATCGTCTCGAGTTTGGCAGGGTCTGAGCAGTATCTCTACTCATCCTGAACGATACAGTCAACTGACCTGGCGAAGGCCATCATATAATATATATATATGGACCCATACGTGAACATTAAAACTCGAAATTTCTTCTTTTCGTTTTTTGGATGGGGCGTGAGGGACTTTCGACAGATAGCAACCAGCTCGTCGTGTCACTCGTGAGACCAGCTTCTTAAAGCGGTTATCAAGCGCATGTGCATAGGTGCAGAAAGTCTCTCACCTCTGTAATATGCACTTACACACTCCTTGAGGGTGACAGATCGAAGCTTATCAAGCACAACAGGAACGTTGGTCTTGATGATAGTCGGGGCATCCTTTATACACAACGGGGTAAGCGATCTCGCTGATGAAGGGGATATATAGCTTAGAAATAAGGATGTGAGCATTCAGATAATGATAGCACCTCTGCTTGAGGAATAGTTTAACTTGACGAGGATAGAAGCCTCACCAACGAGCAAGGGGAGGCAGATAGTCACAGCAAGGAGTGGATGGAAGTTTTCGCGGGTGGTTGAGTGGCTAAGGGCTGTGAACTGTTGGTGACCAAAATTATGATTGTCCCTCGATCATTGTAACGGCATTCTGGATAGGTGCGAAGCGCCGAAATTATCTAGAGAACAGATTAGAGCCTTAGGAGTATACCACCAGGAAGCTGAAGGATCATGGTGAAAGTGTAGGCCCTTGAAGGTTCTGTTGATAGAGATAATAGGAAGTTAAGGGCCTGTACGGCAACTCTGAGCTAAGGCCTGTAGAGGCCTGTTGCCTGCCAAATTTCGTTTCCACGGCTTGAAATCGATCGAGTTCAAAACCGATTGAGCTGTACATAGGAGAGTGCGAATCGCAGGACAAACGGTTCCTGAGTCTCAGTGAGATGATAACCGTCGATTTCAAAATCGACCGACTTTGAACCTCGGATTTGCCATCAGGGCCTTATATATGTCAGGGGCGTGAGACGAATCCGGATTATGGCGAGACCATCAGTGGTAGCGGGTAGTGGTGGGTTAGATATCGTGTTCGAGTACTGAACGCTGAAAGGCCACCTCAACTCCCCTTCTCTGATCCTCTGGCGGCGCCAAATTGCCACCACCGACATCCCGATTGCCTGAATCAGAGATATGAATTCACAACAGAGCTTTTTCATACTGAGAGACACGAGAAAAATGACGAGATCAAACCGCACAGGCACGTTGACTACGAGTGAGAGAGTTTGAAATTACATCGATAAGAGACCAAGGGATAGTAGTCTGTTGCGTAAGAGCTTGAAGTTGGAAGATAGTCGGCTCGCCGCAGACGAGCGGACTTTGGAGTAAATATGTCGCTCGAATGGTATTAAGAGTGAAGGAGTGGAGAGGAAACCGCCTGGAGCGATGGGAGTATGTGTGAGTGGACAGCCTGATGTGGCGTTCAACTTCACGCGGTCCTCTCGTCCTCACTCGACTGAAATCACATGGAGCCGGCAATCAGTCTGTCACGACTCTGCCTTCCCACAGAAAACCCTATTGGCATAACATTGGTATATCCTTTCAAGGTGACCGGTTTCCGCACCATTCCGTCTGGAACATGCTAACCTTATTTACCCTGACATTTCCCCGTTTTTCCATACGGTCATAAACTCATCGGAGATCCTATTGGGCCTCCAACTGTGAGGCAGGCTGACATACTTAAATGCATTATACGCGTAACCAAGTCAATCGTCCCTTCTTGGTTGGTCCCACCTCATTAACTAGCCACCCTTGTCCAAGCGACCTTAATGTCTTCCGCTGAGAGGAGGTTCCCTATCACAGCGGCTCAGCTGGTAGGCAATTTCTGCGAAACCCTCTTATACGGCATGTACCTTGTGACGTGCGGTTTATGCGCGCGGGCTTTCCTTTTTACAGGGAGTGGAAAGGAAGAGCGGTGGCTTCGGCCGCATGAGATTCGCTGGATGATGGTGTTTATTGCAACGACTCTGCTCGCTATCTGCTCGTTCGATGTGGCGATTGGTCTACTACATAACTTTCAAGCCTTCATTCAGTCGACCAACCCTTCAGAGGAATACTATGACATTGGAGACTGGATAAATATTTCTCGAGTGAGTAGATCTCTGTTTCCTGCAGCCGCCACCGCTAATGCGACCAATCATCGGACAGTCCGTAAACCAAGTTATTGCGATGATCCTGGGCGATTTTGTTTTGGTACAATTTCAAAAATGTCTAGCCCGAAGTCATACTGAACGAAGACCGTTCAACCGGTGTTAGATTTATCGATGTTGGATTGTCCATGGGCATCGCTGGTTGATCATCGTGCCCTCCCTCGTTCTTTACCTTGGTGGTATTTCGATGGCTGTCAGGCTAATTCAAGTTGAAGCTGATCCGGGTACAATGCGGGAAATATCTGTGGTTTCCAATCAACTTCGTCCTTGGTTACTGGCATTTTTCGCTATCACTGCTGCCCAGAATGCACTTACAACATGTGAGCTATCAGGGTATAAATACCGGCGGACACATGCTGAATTCTTTTATAGCTGTGATTATTTGGCGGATTTGGCGTGTGGACTCGCGAAGTTCAGTTTACTTCCACAGTGGGTCAACTGTGAACCAAACTCGTTATCTACGCAAAGTAATGCGGGTCATTGCTGAGTCGGGAGCAGTCTACACATTGATGGTGTTTCTCACTTTCATTCTCTGTATAACCGGAAGTAATGCTCTCTATCCAATGTCTGATATGGTAAGTCGTATTTCACCCGCATATCTGATTGACGTGGAATTGATTTATTGTAAGACTCTTCAAGCTACTGGAATCGCATTTAATGTGATTCTCATTCGCTCCCCTACGAGACGCGACAAGCAATTCAACGCCTTCGAACACAATACCAGGGCATCAATCCTTGTGGACCAACACGCAGTGGTGGACAATACCGCGATGCGGTCGATCAGCATGGCTCGCCAGCCAAGTCATCCCCCGCGACAAGCAGTCAAGTCATTAGGTTCAAGGGCTAGGTCCGAATCATCAGCATCGGATCTCCATTCGGATGGCATCGTCGTTTCAAAAACGGTTCTCACTTCTTGATCTCAACTGTTGTGCCCTCATTTTTGTATAATGGACCTGTGCCTTATTCCGCCATTTAGTGTAAATTCGATCTGGGTAAGATACCCCAATTATGTACTTCTTGTACCTGGCAAATGTTGCTATATAGTCTTTCGTTTATGTCTGTAGGGCAGTATTTATTGTCAGCTTTATGATAGGATAATGATATTTCTTCACAAACCATTTAAGCAAAACCGACAACAGATTCACCTGTTTGAATCTATTTGTAGAAATACAGAACACCGATAAGGTAGAATTGTGAAAGAATCGGTCTCATCATCCACTGTCAGAAAACTTTACCCACCTTTTTATTCTTGCTATCACGATGAGCATCGACTTCCAAGTTAATGCGGTGGCACATGGCTACATTCGTGATGTGGTTGATGCGTCAAACTGCTTTTACAGGCAACTCGTTCCGCTAAATCGGAGAACAGTAATAGCGATGGGCAGGGAGATTTGGTAATATTATATATAACACGAATGTGGCTAATTTAGTTTCTGAATTTCGACCCCATACGGTTCTTCTGGTCCACGGGATTGTTTCATCAACTTTTAGGCGATAATAACCAATTAACTAAAAAATTGAATAGAGAAAGAGTCTAAGATCGAAACAGGTACATAGAATAATTTGTCAAGGAACATAAGTAGGCTTTAACTATTGTATTGACCTCGAGGAGTGGGAAGGCTATATAGAACTGATAGGCTCAAAGTGGAACTTGGCATTGACTTGGCAGTGGGTCCGCCCGAGATAACAGGAGATAACTTACTCGCCTTCCCATCATTGCTATATTCGGATTGAATGGGAGAATGGGAAAAAGGAATCAAAAGGGCTCATAAGAATCTCTCTCGGAGGCAGTATGTAGCCATGTACATCTGTTGCAGCCTCCACTGGTTAGTAACTTCACACGAGATCACACGCGTTGCTTGCTTCTCTGGCCCAGTATTACGAAGCGCTGGATATACATTCACTGACGAAGGTTGAAGTTTTGAACTTCGATCTGAGTAGAGGGTCATTAATATTATTAGAATACAGTCAAACAGCTATACGGTTCTTGAAAACATATTCATACAACGTCGCCAATGCTACGCGCTTGTCCTGTGCTTCCACCCTCGTGATAGCAAGATGTACCTGATCTTCTGTGGCGTTGTGAGCCGCATAATTACCTTGATCACGAATGGAGTTGGGATAACAAATGAGGTGGATAGAGTTTTTGGGGAGAGGAAAAGAGGAATTGGCGAGACGAGAGTGTAGGTATCCCGCCAAGTCATAACTTTTTTCTTTGCAAATTTGATGAAGCGAATCCCAAGACTCTCCAAGATCGGTCGCCACTTTGATGCGCGCTTCGTCGAGGAGATATCTGAGATGCAAAAAAGAAACAGACTAGAAGACAGAGTTTGATAAGTCTGGAGATGGCAAAGAATTGGGTAACTTACGTGCTGTAGCCCTTCGTACGACGCCTGCAACGTAGCCATATTACGCTTAACATCTTCTAGATCCTTTTTCAAGCTGTTCACCGCCTTCTCGTTTTGACATCTCATATCTTCCATTTGCCGTTCCTTTTCGTTGATCGTTTTCTTCATCTCTTCCATCCTCTTATTTTGTCCTTTGATCGTTTTCTTCATCTCTTCCATCGTCTTATTTTGTCCGTTGATCGTTTTCCGCAACTCCTCTATTTTCTTGTCATATTGCCCGCTCATCGTTTTCCGCATCTCTTCCATTTTCTTGTCATATTGCCCGCTCATCGTTTTCCGCATCTCCTCTATTTTCTTGTCATATTGCCCGCTCATCGTTTTCCGCAATTCTTCCATTTTCTTGTCATGTTGCCCGTTAGTCTTTTGCAACTCTCCTATCTTCTCATTTTGCCACTTCATGGCCTGTTGCATTTCCAGCATCATATTCCGCATTTCAGACATCCCACCGCCTAGCAGTCACGACCATGATTAGTATATATTACGAACAACAGTATAATGATAGAACATTACGCTGATTGTGAATACGTTGCTTGACATCGTTGGTAATACTCTGGGGAGGAGAAACGAGGGCTATAAGTGGCATTTCATCAGGCAAGTCTGAAAGAGTCGCTTGTGGGGGTACTAAAAAAATGAGATGATATAATATGAAATGAGTCGAATGAGTTGTCTGCATGGCAATTCGTATACGAACAAGGAGGAAAGAGTTGGATTTCTAGGTCTTGAATGCTTGCGAAATTGGAATTGTCGAATGGCAAGTCAAAGTCTTGGGCAACCCGTCTTGTGACTTCCCACCCGAGCGCTGTCACAAAAAACTTGGGAGTAGACGCGTGAGCTCCTACTGTGTACTCTCTCGTTGCCGACCATTCTGGCCAAATGGCAATGATTTTCTTGGTCGCCGGTGGCTGGTCTGTCATTGGGTTAATGGGGTGGTAGGATAGTAATAGAGAAAACAAATTTCTTTTTTCCAAATCGCACATCTACATATATGATACTGATAGATAATGCCTCGTGTTCACCACGCCGACCAGGTTGAACATTCTGAGAAGAAATTCTACAAAGGATTATTAGCTTTTTGGACAAGCGATATATGCCACATGTAGTCTTGGGATATAGTACATTTTCCTTTCCGATATCATTGAACGATCCACTCTTACTCCCCGCGCCTATACTCGGAAATTGGAATCACTCGAAATACGTCGACCTATGAGAAAACATCCACAGTTTGCTGGCGGGGAAGAGCTAGTTGAGCCAAAAATGAATGTCCTGGACTACAATGTGCGCACGTCGATGGTGAAGTGGTTATCATGCTTGCCTTCCATGTTGGTTAGCAAGCGGCACGGGTTCGATTCCCGTTCGACGTAATTTATCTTTTTTGCAGAAGGTCAGAGTGGTAATAGTAGTGACTAAGGATACACAATGTTAGGAAACGAGATACAATGATGATGGCTACATGAACGGAATGGTTCTAATTTCAAAAGTACCATCAGCGCTCGGAGATAAGCCTGCGAAGATGACATCTTGACGTAGATAATCTACACGGCATACCGAGGAACCAGTGTGGACACCAGGAGCGAGGAGGGTTTGGCGGGTACGACAAGAGTCTCGAATTTTGTCACGGTCTTCTTTCGGAAGAGCTATGGTCCAGTACTCGGGAATGTAAACAGGCTGGGCGAGCACGGCAGAGAGCTGACTGAGGACGTCTGCAACTGTGACTCCTCTACGAGGATGACTGGAATTAATATCGATATACCAAGGGAGACGGCGGTGCCATAGAAGGAGACAAGAAAGAGCCGGAGTTGTTATCGGTTGTTGGAGATCATCGTTGGAAGGAATTCTATGTGAAGCGGGAAGAGAGAAACGAGGGTCCGAAGGGAGATGGTAGCGTAAATCGTAACGTATTGGGGGCAGAGTCTTGGAACTGTAACGGAGAAGAGGGGCTACACGAACTGATATGTGGCAAGACGGTCTATAAACGAGGGAAAGAAATAAAATACAGAAAGCTCACTTGAGCCAAAGCGGGCGAAGAAATTGGGGAAGGGGACGAGCTTGTTGGGAAAAGAAGGGCGCCAGTGCTGTGGGCGGGGGTACAGGGGAATGTCGGGTGTGAAATCGGATTCATGAGGGTCATAACGATGAGACGTTGTCTTGGGAGTATGAAAGATTATGGGGTGTGGTGGCGAGAGTTGATATGGATAGTGGGCTTGCGGCGCGAAGCTGGTACGACGATCAGGGATGAATTGAATATTGAAGGGGCGAGACTCACGACATTAAAGTGCAGGAGGAAGAAAGGAGTTGTGTGGCTATAAAAGAGAGACTGAAGCGAGAGCAGGAGTAGTGTTATTTATAGCGCGAGTGGATGTCTTTCAGCAACCCGTTTGATGTCTACTCAGACTCGCGCACCCATCCCCACCCTGGCCCTTCCCGCAACGCCCGCCTCGCAAAAGTCACCTTGCCCGGCGGTGGACTGATTTCAAAGGGCGAGGATGGCAGAATAGCAGTAGCAGGCAGAGAATGTGCGCGCGCTTCGACAAATTTTACCTTCTCTGACCTCTGCAATCGCAGCTCTCAGAATTCTCCGCATCTCCGACACGTCTCGCAAGATTGAGTCGTCGAGAAATCTATGGGATGGCAGTGGACTTAAGATCGACTGCGCCAGCACAGATGTGGCCTGGGCTTATGGAGGTGATCAACCACTCTTTCTTTGCCGACCCTCCTCCTCAAACTCTGTATAGCCTTCAACAACAAGATCCTCACCAGTGCTCGCAACGGAGAACTCATCGTCTGGGATCTCAATAGGTCTGGTCACTCAAAATATGGTACGCCTTCTTCACTGCTCTCGTCTACCTCTGCTAAACACCCGCTCTCTAGAACGCAAAACTAAGGAGCATCTGCGCTCCATTCACGCCTTGTCGGTCTCACGCGTCGCGCACCACTACTGCATAACTGGTTCTGCAGATGCAGACTTTCGCATCTGGGTCCGTCCTCTTCTTCTTTCTCTCTCAGCTCTCCATTTCATTCCATCTTCTAGGACCTCCGCGATACTCAATCTTCCGTCATGCGCGTCCATAACCCCTCCGCCGTTCGCCGTGTCATCTTTTCTCCCTGTACATGGAACCCTCTCTTCGTCCTAGTTGGTATGGACAATGGCACCATCCACCGCTGGGACCTCAAGATGGGCCAACGGGGCCTCCTCGATCGTCTCCCTGTCGCTCATATGGCCCCCATCACCTCCCTGGATTGGTATAGCGGAGGAGAAGTGACGTCTCATGCCATCTCCATCTCCAGTCCTCAACCTTCGGACGATTACACCGGAAATACCCTCGGATGGGTCGCAAGCGCAGGTTGGGATCGCTGTGTCAAAGTGAATTACGTGCAATCTCACTTCCCTTATTTGCCTAATGGTAAATTTGCAGGTTTGGAATCTCACCGGTCCAGAAGTTGCGTCTCACATGCCGAATAAACCTACGTACACCCTCCACACATCGTATCCCATCCGCCGCGTCCTCTGGCGTCCCGGCTTCGAATGCGAATTGGCTGTCGTATCCCACGCGGATTTCACTGTGTCTTCCTCTCACGTCGATCATCTTCGTTCCACTCCGTCCTCGACTGCTTTGGCCAGTGGTTTCCAAAGTCGTGTCAGTAGCGGACTCGGCCTCGACGCTGTCTTCAAGGGCTTGAGTGAACTCAAGCCGACGCCAAAGGAATGCCAACCTGTTCCACATAACCCTAGCCCAGTTCTCGATGCTGTAGAAATTTGGGACGTAAGGAGAAGTTGGATCCCCAAGTGGTCTGTCACCGGCACATCAGCTGAAGGGGGTGTCACTGGTGAGTCGAATCATGTAAAAAACTGCGCCTCGCTCATCTACTTTAGCTATCGAATTCGCCGACCCTCATAGCTTGCTCGCTCAAAATACAAATGGGACATTCACCCAGGTCGACTTGAGGGACGCTTCAAAACCTCTGGACGCTATTTCTAGGGCTTCTACAACGTGGACTCCAGACGATTCATTCGCTTTTGTTACAGACAATATTTTTCGTTGGGAAATACCATATGACGACATGTATGTACCTCTCCAGTGCTGAAGTGCATATATTGATCATAATTATTTCAGACACCCCGACAGACTTGGCCAGGAGATCTCCGTTCCCAAATCATCTCTCAAGCAAATCGGTGATCCTTCCTTCCGCCCCACAACGCAGAAATTTGGTGCATTCTCTTCAGCCGAAGCACACCTCAACGCGGACGCTTTCAGGCAATTAGCATCTTCGTATATCATCAATGGGGACGATCTACCTGACTTGTGCATGAAAAACATGCAGGTAAGCGACCACCAACACACCAAAGTTATCCTTCTGACTGGTTTTCTTAGGCCGCTCTTGCTGCTGGAAAACCGCACGTTGCGCAAATGTGGATGCTCATGAGCACAACGTTGACAGAACGCGTACCAAGTCTTCCTCCGACACCTCCACAATCGCCACCACCTCAACGAGTCACTTCTTTGACTCGCCTTTCTCGTCAAGCCATAACAACTCCAAGACAGCCATTGCCAGCATACAAATTCCCTCCTTCCGCGTCTGCATCTCGGTCGCCCGACGTGCCGAGATCTCGAGGTAGTCCGCGTCAGCTTCCCATCGCTTTCGAACGTTCATCCAAGTTTGCTCACCGGAGCCCGTCTTTATCAAAACAGCGGTCCCCGCTTTCTTCAAATTCCTCTTCTCCACTGCATCATGCTGTAAACCTTCCCCCAGTCACTCCTCGACGTACAAGCTTCTTCAGTCGTCGAGAATCCCTGGATTCGGGTGGTTCGGCACGACGTTCCGTTCTTTTGAGAAGGCAATCGGTTCCTACGTCCGCTCATAGTGCAAGTCCCATCGATAAGAATTCTGCTGGCGTCAGAAACGCTGGTGAAGGTGTTCTTAGTGACTCTGATTCTTCTACTGAGGACACTGTCGAGAGCTGTGGGGAAGAAGAGGACACTGTTGGTGCTCTGTCTACAGATGAGGAAAGGGGAGAAGAAGACACTTTCTCTTTGCCTGTTCCTCCAACACCGAGTCCATTGTCTACGATAGTTCAAGAACAGTATTGGACAGATCCAGAAGAGGAAGACGAAGCTTCTCCATCTCCTAAATCCAGTGATACAGAATCAGGGAATGATTCGAATTCAACCCGAAGAAAACCTTATATCAATAAAACAAGGCGTCTTCCATCATCTCGTGTAAAAACTCGTTCTCGAAGTTCAACCTTGGCTTCACTTCCAGCTCCATCGAGATTAAATTCCATCTCGGCCCGTTCTCAAAGTCGTGTGACGCCGAGTGGGGCTAATGACCGGCAGCCCGCTCAGCCTCTTCCAGAAGTTGGGAAAGACTCGGAAATGGCGGCGCGTGATACTTCGAGTCGGTATCGCGGTAAACCAAAACAAGATGCGAACGACGCGTTGCTTCCTGCCAAGACTTCCAAGGTGATAGCCCGTCGAGAAGATATCGTTGTTCTACACGAAAGTCGCATGTTGGAGTACGGTTGGGACGTGTTACGTCAAGCGTTTGAAGAGTTTGTAATCACTGTGAGTGTTCTTTGAATCTCTTTTGTTTTCCAATAAAATTAAACACAACACAGGGCGACGTCCAAACTGCTGCTACTATGGCTGTTATTGCGCCCGAACAGCTGAAGATTTCTCTCCGGAGACGACTTCATATCTATGATGCCTACATAGGTAAGTTTATCCTCGCTTTGTATGTATCGTTTCGTTCAGATGGATTTGTTAGATCAACTGCAGAAGTTCCAGCTTTACACGACCGCAGCGTATTTCCGCAAACACTCCAAAGTCCAGCAAATCAGAAATATGACTCTCGTACGCCATTCCCTCTCTTTTAAAGATCTTTTTTAACCATATAGTTGTTTTATCAGATTGATACTACGATATATACCACTTGTGGAAGATGCAGAAAACCACTCATCCGACCTGCAGGACGATCTAAATGGAAGGGTCCGACGTACAGTTACTGTATCGGTTGTAAAACCTCCACCGTCATCTGCTCAATATGGTCAGTCCAACATCCGTTTGCGATATTTTCTCTTGTGTCTCTAATCATGGCGTCATAGTCGGCTTCCTGTCCGCACCATGCTTTTCCAATGTTCAATATGCCATCATGGCGGTCATCAATCATGTTATCGACAATTTTACTTGAATCAACCCTTGGTCGATTTACCATCGTCTCGGGCACTTAATGAGCAATGCAGTCGAAGTCCTGCGAAAATGTTATCCGATCAGCAATTCGATGCCAAGGATAGTGATGTACAGAATCCTCAGAGGCAGTTGCAGACGGAGCCTTTCTCTTTTAGGAGAACACTGGCCGGACATCCCTGTGCAGGTGGTTGTGGACATTTTTGTTGGGCAACTTGGAAATGATCAAGTGGGGTATATTAGTGTTTCTTTAGTGGTTTTATTACCCCTTTGTTTGCTTACATCTAAAAGCAAGTTTTTTTCGGCGGATTCCTAACTTATTACAGTTGCTTTTGTCAAGGGCAATTACTCACATTTGTAAATTCTGTAGCCTAGATATCTGCACGGATGACGTCGAAAGCGCGGTTCGACTAGTCATTTGAACTATCACTTGTTTTTATTCGCTCGTACTGTTGCCTCTAAGCGGAAGAACGCGCGAGGAATGAGCACAGTCTGAATTTTCGGAGCGACGACCATATGATCGATTGTGATCAGAGTGACAATTCACATTTTATTTCTTCTACTATTGCTACTTTATCGATGCGGTCCTATGCGGTTCCGCACCTCTACGTCTCTTATTTATAAAGTTTTCCACCCACCCAAATCCTTATTACTGGAAGCCCGGTCGGCCAACATAGGTGATTGAAGCCCACACTTTTGGGGTGACCCGACTGCGTTCCAGCTTCGATCTCACCGCCTGGGGATCTCGGGCCCTACAGCCCATGGCCCTCAATCCCAACTCGCAATGTTGGTTGACCAGTGACTATCCGGCTCGCGACGAACCAGGATTTCAGTTCACGAGGCCATCGCTCACCAACTTCACTGACTGCGCAAAATCAACTCGCCCCGATCGCTCGAGTTCAAATTCGAACTCCGACGCTAGTCCATATTCGCATAAATTTCCTTGGATCTCCTTTACCACGCTCTCACAATGGACCATCCACCCCCCCTGCACGCTGAACCCCCTCCCCCTGCGCCACGCCCACCGAACCACGGTGCCCTGGGAGAAGCCGTTGTCGTAATCGCCCAGGAGCTCCAACACGCATTTCATGGTGGTGTGCGTATCTCTCTAGTCACCATCACTACCCAATTACTGATTGATTGTGACAGAATGTAGCAAACGAGGTTCGGAACCTTCGCGAGGATATTACTAGGTTGATTGGTGGTGTCAACCACCTTTCACGACGTTTCCGTCGGTTGGAGCACAGCTTCCGTCGGTTGGAGCACAGCCATAGGCGATTAGAAGAGAAGTCAGCCATTGTTTTGTATTTTGTTTTATTTATTCATTTTATTCATTTGATAGGATCAATATGATGCCACTTCGCTCGTTCAATGCATCTGCGCACTCTCGAGTTCCCGTTTTGTATCCCTACCCATATCGGCCAAACCGTTTGAATCACCTGCCCCGGACCAAGGGTGAATTGGAATGTATATCTGGTACGTTGGCATTGAAACTATATCACTACTATCAAGCTTAAGTTATTCTAGGTATTAATGCTCAACGGGTTCTTGTGCACCTTGGATTTCATCCAGATACTATTCCTGCAAATGCACAACAACGGAAGGATATGCTACTGACCCATCTGGGTCTGAAGGTGGATGTTGGCCCTTTTCTCTATGAAGGGAATGAGGAGGAGGAGGAGGAGGAGGAGGAGAGGGGTAGGAGAAGGAGGATGAAAATAAAGAGGAGGAGGGTGTTGAAGAGGATGACAACGTAGAATGAGGAGTGCCATTGAACTATGATAATTTTTCTATTCATTTTATTGTCTCGTATTTTAGTGTACAGCCAACCTATCTGTAAATTGTCAGCATTTGTAGAACATGGTATATTTTGAGCCAATAATCAACTCAAGTTGAATCGATTTGTATATTTCTCAACTGGGTTTTGCCATAATTGTTGTCTATTTGCACCTCAAATTTCATGTGCAGGCTGACTCCGAGATGAGGATTTGTATGGTACTCTAGTGATGTCAAGAGCAGAGAGAAGGCTTCGCCAGAAGAAATGGACAAGGAAAGCTTCATGCTGCAGGGTCGGTGCCAGTGTGAAGTAAGAGCGCGAAAAGCACGAAGGAGTCCGCTAATCAAACAAATCTAAAATTCCGTGTCGGTCCATTGATCATCACTAAAACAAAGTTGGCTAAGGCCAAGGTCATATAATCGGGTCATCTTAACGAGCATGCCCAGCGCTTGGCTGAGTTCGCCGTGGGCAGCACCATCTCCAGGTCCATTGAGTAAATCCCACGCATCCTCATCCATCTCATCACCCATACAACCCCACGCTGATCGGACGGCACCAGGATAATTAAACGCAGCAAGGATAAAGCAAACGGGTGAGCCTAATGTGGCGTCAGCGCACAAATCAAATATAGAAACCTGACGAGGTCGTACATAGGCCACTGATTTCTTGTTCGGAGAGCAATCGGGGATTGGTGTTTTGGGGGGATGAGACGAGTCCTGGATCATTTAGTGCTGTATGTTCCGGTAGCTTGTCTCCGAGATGGTATAGGCGTTGGCATGCAGGACATATACGACTGGTAGCGCGGCTCTTGTTATACCATAGCATCTGCCAAGAAGAATGAGATTACAAATCCGAGAGCGAGAGCTTTTCACGACTTACCAACGATAATTCCTCTGGTAGGATGGTCCTTATCATCTCGAGCACTTCTTGCTGTGCAAACTCGGCACATAGAGGGACCTTGAGATAACAATCAGCCAAACAAAGAAAAGAATATTGTAAAAAAGACTCACATCCCAGGCGGGTGGTTGAGAAAAATATTTGGAAGCTAAGAAAGCAGCGACGTCCCTTACACGCGGACCATTTCCGGGGTCGTATATGAAAGGGGAATCTAGGAGAGGGAGAGGGGGATAGGAAAGGGCAAGAGAGAATGGCTTTGCGGAGGTCTGCGCGGTTGTTGGCTTCTTCTTTGCCTTGCGTCGGCGTTTGTGGTTTGTAGGACCAGGCATGCAGTCGATCAACTCCACGCGACGCGCGTGGTGGTATAGCTCACGTGCCACCGATCATAGCGGTGACCCTGAGACAATGGGGGCTATTGTCGTGCCCAACTCGTTCGAGGGAACTAATTGCTGTCATTCATATATTTAAACAGATAGAGCTATATTTGTCGAGGGAAGCAGCATGCACATGGACACCGCAGATGATACTCAAGGGAATCGTGCGGAGATGAAGGGGTATATATATATATCAAGCTGCCACTCGTGGCGAGCGCATTAGTACAGGATTTTGAGAGCTGAGCGTCACAGAGTCCCTGTAGTTGCAATTCAGAATTCGAATCAGGATCCCAGAGTTAACAAGAACTCACTTTAACTCACTAGGAGTGATTAAACGCATGCGATATCGGTAAACCTCCCACAGTTGCTCACAGCCAACCTGGCTGCTATCCAATAGTTTCTCGCCTGGCCGAAAGTCCAATCGACAGTTGCAATCATGCCGAATGGTCTGGTCGAAATCGATGATACGAATGTCCCCGTTCTTTTCCAAAACGTTTCTTTCTGCGAAATCCCCATGAATGAAACCACATTTGTGTATCTCTCGCAGTTGGTGAAGAATTCGGAGGCTTTTCGTGAGGGGCGATTCATTAGTAATAACCTTGAGGTGAGTGGTAGGAGTGTACGCACCGTAGATCAACTGAAAGACGGTCAAAAGGACGTCTCAGACACTCCCCACAATACTCTAACATAAGGCACGCGACCGTTTGTCCATTCAACGTCCCAGCGTAAAGTCCGTAATACCGAGGTATGGCCGCTCCTTGGAGAGACTCGAGTTGGCCAGTGTAGACGTTTGCTTCTTCAACTAGTGTGTCGATGAGGTCGTCTCGCATGGCAAATTTGAGAACGACCGAGGTGGAACCGTTGGGACGTAGAAAATAGGCACGGAACACGGGTGAATCGGAGTGATAGTCGGCTGTCGTCTTTGGGTCGACGATTACGGTGGTAGATTTATCAGGTACATAGTAGCCATGGTCAGGGGTAGTGAATGCAGGTGAAAGAGTGCACTCTGGTGTCGTCCAGCCATACCAGGTCGAGGGAAAGTGTACTTGGATAGTCATGCTGTCGGAATTAGAAAAGGCGATGTTCGGGTGGGTCATATATACACAAACAAGTGGAAAACCCTTACAAGTCAATTTAATTAAAAAGGGCAGTGGTGCAGGGATCAATCAGAATTATATTTGACCTTGGTCCCTTATGGCTTCACGCGGAGACATTCTTTATGGGTGATGCGCTCTGTTTTCTGGCCACGGAATCGTATAAGGAAATTGTTGCCATCGATAACGGGTCAATACTCTGCTTCCAACTCCATCCCAGGCTCCATCCGCACGCCACTGCCACCTGGAATGCATTCGGTTCATGTTAACACATCCCAGCATGTATGGCGAGGGTCACAGAGCAGCGTACCACCCCTGCCAGTGATGTCAATGTTTATTCTCGGCACCTGCGGTGTTCTCGTCGGCTACGGTTATGAAGGCACTTTCGATATGGGAACCCATTCTCTCGGTTACCCGGGACGGATGAAAGTTCCAACGGAGAAACTATTGAAACACTTGTATGCAGTTATTACTGATCGTGAGCGCTACAAAGTCAGTTTGACTTTCAGCCATACGTTGTGCTTGCTCAGCCCTGGCCAGATGAGCGGTGTCAGCTGGAAAAGCATTACAGAAATGGGAAAGAGGTAGAGTTAAAAGTGAGGTAACTCCAGCTGAGAGCTCGGCGCCGCGGGCGTTGATTCGGCAGCAGAGGCTCCAGTGATGCTTAAGGATTGTCATAAGAAAAGAAGGATGACTCTAAATGATTAGCTGGCCGCCCGCGGCGAGCGTCATCTCGTGTTATTGCTGATGAACGCTGCAGATAAACTTGCGAGACTAACCCTTAATGATCAAGCGTTGACGCAATGCGTGCTGACAGAGAGTGGCACAGCCACAACGGGCTTACTCATCGCAAGAGCTTTAGTCATCCCCTGTAACCCAGGCGAACAAAAGGAACCGCGTCGTCGCTGCAGCAAATTCTCTCTTCCCCCCGTCAATTCATACAGTGAGTATGCTTGTTTTGTTCTTCGAGCAGCCGTTATACGAGTTTGCGTGGCGAAACAACGCTGGATTGGGCTGGATGGATGGGCTGAGACTTGGATGACGTTTGCTGACGCTTATGAACAGCAATGGGTCGTCGTCCCGCTCGCTGCTACCGTTACTGCAAGAACAAGCCTTACCCCAAGTCGAGGTACAACCGTGGTGTTCCCGACCCCAAGGTGCGTCCGACAGAGTAAAGGGGTGATCTGCAGTGATGATTGAAATTTGAATCAGATTCGAATCTTCGATTTGGGTCGTAAGCGTGCGTCTGTCGACGAGTTTCCATTCTGCTGCCACTTGGTGTCGGATGAATACGAGCAGCTGTCGAGTGAAGCTCTTGAAGCGGCGCGTATCTGTGCCAACAAGTATGTTACCAAGACGTCTGGCAAGGATTCATTCCATCTGCGAGTCCGCGTGCACCCATTCCACGTCATCCGTATCAACAAGATGTTAAGTTGCGCTGGTGCTGATCGGTGAGGGACATTCTGACTAGCGGTGGGGATAAGGCTGACAAGAATGACTTGGCAGACTTCAAACTGGTATGCGCGGAGCATGGGGTAAGCCCTATGGAACAGTTGCCCGGGTCAACATTGGGCAGATCATCCTGTCTATCCGCTGCAAGGAAACAAACTCGCAAGTGATCATTGAGGCGTTGCGCCGTGCACGGTACAAGTTCCCTGGACGCCAGAAGATCATTGTATCGAAGAAGTGGGGATTCACGAACGTGGATAAAGCGGAGTATACGCGGCTGAAGGAGGAGAAGAAGGTGCTACAGTGCGTGACGTATTCCATCCTATCCAGATTTGGTGAAGCGGCTACCGTGAAATGAACTGACTCGTTTTTTTGACATCAGGGATGGTGCATATGTGCAATTTATTCGGCCACGCGGCAATTTGGAGAAGAACCTTCGCAACCAGCTGCGCGCCTGAAGGGTGAGAGGGTGAGTACGAGTACAAGATGTATGTGTTGTGGTAGTGCGAATGCAGGTTGATTCGGTGATTGAGGTATTGTAAGTGTGTGGGTGAGTGTAGGTAAGTCGGCGACGTAAAGAAGGAAGACTAAGTGACATGCATGCCTCATATTCACTACTCCGTTCTGATCCAGTGGACGGAGGTTAGGGGAAACGGGGCAAAGAGCGAACTAGAATGCACTCTGTACTTTTACGTGTCTGATACTTGGGTAGTTACTGAGTATGAGCAATAGAAATGGAGGGTACAAATGTGAAATGACGTCATGGGAATCTGCGCCAGACTGCCTGGTGGATACAAAACCCGCGAGCGTAGCGCGTGTTAGCTTTATGGCCTACAACGACGCCGACAACGCCCTCGCCCTCCACCTCCCCTCTTTTGTCTGCGCACACGCTCCCACCCTCGCTCCCGGCGGTGGTGCAGAGGTCATCCCCGCCAGTCTTCTCTCCGACAATCCTCTCCTCCAGTCCTGGTTTTCTAACAATGGTTTCTCCATCGACCACCAGTGCGTGCCTGCTGCTTCTACCCTGTTGTTTTATTTAAATCATCTTAGATATCCCCCGAACGAGCAGCCCCACCGCGATTCGGCCCGGGCTCCTCAGTCCTCTTTGTCTGCTCCATTCGATTTTGATTCTGGGTTGTCTTCTGCGTCTACCTCGAATGCCTCGTCCTCGTCCCAGCTTCGGCCCCTCACCCAGTCGGAGATCTCGGCTTTGCTCGTCCCCCACCCCACCTCGTCCCTCCTGCGCCAGCCCTTCTTCCCCCTCTCTGGCCTTGCCGCTCCTTCCCCGTTAAATCTCCCTGTATACTCTGCCTCTGGCTTTGATCTTCTGTCTATCATGGCCCGAGTCGCCAATCGCCCTCATCCTCGTGTCGTCCTCGGCCCGGTAGATATGACTTGCTCTTTCGTCGTAGTTGATGTCCGCAGATACGATCATCCCATCGTATACTGTTCTCCTTCTTTTTGTCATCTCACTGGCTACACTGAGAACCAAGTCCTCGGCAGGAACTGTCGCTTCCTCCAAGCTCCCAATGGCCATGTGCAACGAGGAGATGCTCGTCTCTACACGGATCCAGCCGCCGTCGCCCATCTCAAGAAAAACCTTAGTGCGGATAAAGAGTGTCAGGCTAGTATCATTAATTACAAGAAGGATGGCACTGCCTTTGTGAACCTTGTCACCGTCATCCCCATAGCAGGTGGCGTTTTGGGTGGGCTCCACGAGGAATCCGACGTTGTTTATCACGTTGGCTTCCAGGTCGACCTCACCGAACAACCAAACGCTATTCTAGAAAAACTCCGCGATGGTAGTTACATTGTCGACTACGCCTCACACACTCCTACACCAACCCAGCAACCCCGGCATGTCCCCTTGATGAATTTTACTCAGACCAGGGATAGAAAGACTCAGGTTATTCCTTCTCTCAGAATATCGAGAGATCTCAAAAAGTTGCTTTCTGACCCCGCCTTTGTTAAATCAATCCCTATCTCTTCCTCAACTACTCTCTCTCTCCCGCAGTCATCGTCCACCACCCGCCCGGAGATCTCGTTATCTACCGTTGGAACCAACCAACTCTTCCATCTCATGCTACTCGAGGCTTTACCCGACTTTATCCTCGTCGTGTCACTCAAGGGGAGTTTTCTTTATGTGGCCCCTAGCGTTCGCCGAGTCTTGGGGTATGAGCCAGAAGAGATGGTGGGTCAAAGTATTTCAGACTTTGCCCATCCCGAAGACGTTGTCCCTCTGATGCGCGAACTGAAAGAGGGCAGTGCCACCGGCCTCGCCGCCGCTTTTACGGATGTATCTGAGCCAAATCTTGCGCCAGTATCGGATCAGACGCCGACAGGAATGCAGATCACGCCTCGGACTGTCGATCTTCTTTTCAGGGCACGGACGAAACACGGAGCTTACGTTTGGATTGAATGTAAAGGCCGGTTACATGTCGAACCAGGCAAAGGCCGGAAAGCCATCGTCCTCAGCGGACGTGCGAAAGAGATGCCTAGACTGAAATGGCAGTCTATTGCTTACGGAGGCGGTCTGACCATTCATACTCAATCGGAAGACTCAGAGACGGAAGTATGGGGTATGATGTCAAGTGGACAGAGCAGTGGTGGCGTTGTCTCCTTTACCGTCGTGGGTTCTGCCATGGTGCGCGTTTTAGGTTGGAATTCTTCGGAATTGGTCGGGCGACAGGTCGTCGAATTCATTGCGGATGGCGCAAGTGTTTTTTTGGGCGAGATACGGGAACTGTGCAACGCCAACGCTGGCGAAGGCCCCAGACGAGTGTGCTGCAAGATGAGGCACAAGAATAGAAACCTCGTGAATACTATTCTAGTCCTGTTCCGCCCCAGCTGCGATCCGTTCGCAAAATCCATCAAAGGTGTCATTCAAGCGCCTCTCATTTACCAGCTTCGCTCCATTCAATCCTTCGAATCTAATCTTCCCACTTCTCTCGTTCATTCTCTGACTTCCGATGTCTTTGATGTGCTTGACACAAGCCGAGACACGAGCTGGCAGTATGAACTACAGCAGATCCGGTTTGCTAACCAAAGATTGGGGGAGGAAATTTCGTCCATGAAGAAGCAGCTTGAAGACGCCAAGGGCGTCGAACACAAAGTCTTGCAGGATTTGCAGCAATGCCACGACGCGCAGCTCGACCACTTTGAAGTTCACCCGGATCCTTCTTCAACTCAGTTTGATTATCATTCCTATCTGCCTTCTCGACAACCAGAACCCACGCCGCCCCTTGAGACCCATTCCATCCACCACCATCCACAAGGCTATAATAACGCTGGGTCGTTTATGCCGCAACCGGAGATGATGGTATCAAACGGGTCTCCCATGTCTTTCTCTCGCGGCTGGGACGCGTCTTCGCTTTACTTCCAGAACCAGAACAAACATGATTCTCGAGGATTGAAACGTTCATGGGATGTTGCACGTTGTGGTTAATGAGTGAATAACGTCTTCCTCTTTTTCTTTTTTTTTTTTTTTTTGCTTGGGTTATTTGGCAGTACTGGTGAAGTAATGGGTTGCATTGGACTTTCTCTTCCGTTAGCGCACATACTGATATAGGGTACTGATAAAAATATACGAGTCATTTTGTCTCTTGCTTCGTGAGTGAGATTATGTACAAGGTTGTTTGCATGTGAATTCTAAGATTGGAATTATATTGAAATCAAGGAAGAGGTTCTCGACTGCTTGACAGCCGATTCAAATGAATATACACATCAGTACCAAACCCATCCATAGCAATCAACCGGAGATCCCCTCCGAAATAACGAGCATACTGGAATAGTATCAATAAGCGGATAGCGGAGTGAGTAGTAATGTGAAAACACACCAATCTTGACAACGGGAGACCATAACCGAATCCGGCCATGGGAGCTTTAAAATCACTAGCTTGAAAATCTTGATCAATGCGTTGACCTTCCATGGTGGTGTACATATACGTCCAAATAAGGGGAATGGCACTGCGAGGAATGCCACCCCCCTCGTCGGAGATCTTGATGGTGATGTCTTCCTTGCCTTCCACAACGACGACTTTGATAGGCGGGAAATCTTCCTTATCTACCCCGTAACGCTCGACCACGGCACGTAAAGAGTTTTTGAGGAGTTCAAAGACAATGTGAGACAGATGGCCTGGAACATAGGGGAAATTCAAGTTTTTAGGACAGATAAGTTGTACGGGTGGTCCCTTGAACATGGCGTAGTGTTCTTCGCACACGAATCGAGCATTCTCGATGGCTTCTTGGACAATATCGTGGACATTCTGCGGGCAAGAGTTGAGTCTTTGATAACGAGCCAGCCAAAGGAAAGACGTACGGCTTTGGTGCAGATGATACCAACATAGTCTTCGTGTGGCTGCTGATTATTCAAAGCGACGTCTTTTGAAGAATGTGAGATGCTCCCATCACTGGTAGTGAATGACGTACGTTGGCCAATTAGAAAACGGATGCCGATCCGTGAGAGATAGAATCGATCCAACCAAGCCTGAATGTCATGCCCGATGTGACGGGCATTCTGTGAGTGTTTCCATTCTAGAACACCCTGAGCGACCGTTGTCACTGTCGGATCATGACGGGTCTTGATGTGTTCGAGGAGTTTGGTAAACCGCTGATTGTAGTCCTGAACCTCGGGAGGCCATTTGGACTGATTGGTACTCGCGTAGTACCTTCCCAAAAGGGTTAATGACGACATTTCGGACTAGATGCGCGAAAAGTCGGGACTTACCTCCGTTCCATGGGGACCCGCAACCTGAGCTTGTTGAAACCATTCCCATTTCCCGTGGTATTTCCAGAAGAGAAAGTTGTTTCCAAGGAATGAGTGTGCAGGAATTCACCCGAGGGCTCGAATGTCGGGTTAGGTATCGATTCTGGGAGGGTAGCCTCTCCTGATCGGGGCATCGCCAGGGCCTGGCGGACGTCGGGCGAAAGTTGGATGGCGGAGAAATTGATGAGTTCCTGAGGTGAAGGATGAGTCATAATCGGAGAGAATTGGAAAAGGGACTCGCAGACCTCGAAAGACTGAGCGTACCAGTTCTTGACTTTCTTGATAGATGGCATGCGGCTGAGGTCATGAGGTAGCTCGTCTAGCTCCTTGACGCGGTGAGCGAGGCGTACTGGGAGCTCCTCTGAGTCAATACATGGGGTCGTGTGAGCAGAATGATATATGGGATAGAGTAGTCTTTGCACCTGCGAGGAACTGGCTAGCCTTTAACAGAGTCCCCTGACATGGGTTTCTGCCGAACAAGACCATCTGCTGGAGAGATACTGCACAGAATTGGGTGAGGAAGGGGTCGAGTGTGAATGGCAGAGACGTACCTCCAGTCTGGGGAAAGGAGGCGAAATGGTGGACTTTGTCCCAAAGCGCAGGGGAAATGCGGAATCCTGCGGACATGATAGCGTGGAGTTCAGCGAAATTGAGCAGCAGAACATAAAGCGCGCAGGTCGAGTTGGCTGCAAGATCCAAGTCCGGGTCTTTATCACATGTTCCCACGCATAGGTGGTCACAATCACGCTCATGGTCTCAAACAGGTAAATCAATTAAACCATGTACGCTAACTTTATCTATATACTTCTAGCAACAAGTCCAATGTCCAATGAATGACACCTATCAAGCCTCGCGGCAACCACCACGCTTTCCGTGCGTAATATCCTTGTGGTACCTGGGCGGCCTGGAGCGGGGATTAGGCTCATCGTCGGTCAGCTCGGATGGGACCTCCAATATAGTCACTTCCAGTGAATCGAGCTCAGCAGGGGTTCCATCCGCCTTCAATCAGACATCATCAGCAACACTTCCAAGATTAAAAGGCTACAACTCACCAAGAGCACGCGCCACTGTAAACCTTGTGCCAAGAGTGGTTTTACAAGGTCTACTGCAAACGAAGGTAAACCCGTGTGCTCGGCAATCCACTGGTTAATCGGAATGAAACCTATTTCCTCGGCTACATGGTCGGTCTTGACCGAACGGACGAACGCATGACGAGCGCCAACCAAGTTGGGGCTAACCAACCACTCCCTCGGGTCTTCAGGAACATTGCCCAGGAAAAGACAAACCGAGAAGCTCTGGCCGACTTCATGGCGGTTGAATTTGATTTGAGCAGACCAATCCGAGAATAACCCTTTCAAGAGTTGACCAAGGCGGGAGCGCTTCGCGAGGCGTTGACTACGACGAGCATGGGAGTTTGATAAATCCTCTACGAGCGACCTTTGCCCTCCTCTTTGTGGTCCATAAAGCTGTGCTACCTTTCGGGAAATGGTCTTGTTTACCGCGTCTTTGTTGTACATATCCAAACCAACAAACTCGGGGTAAGTGTATCCCAACGACTCGGTGCTCCTCAGTTCATTGGATTTCCAGTATTCATTTTGAGTCTTCCACCACGGAGCAAGGTCTGCATAGACCGCTTATTCAGTAACCCGAGTCAACGTCGCCTGTTTCACACTCACCGGTCGACTCGTCAACACTCTGCTTATATCTCAAAGTATATGTACCAAATTGAGCGTCGCCCGGGGAAGTCCACACATCGTAACGAATAGCCGACCATAAAGCAATCAGTCGATCAACGTTCGCATGATGCAAGAAGAAGATAGGATCAAAGGCTAACAAGCATGGTTGTCAATTGAACCCTTGATAAGCTACAAGCGAGTTTACTAACCGGCGACAGAAGGATCACTCATATGGCCGTTACCACCGACGAGGACGTGGATATTGTCATGAATTGCCTCGATACTATTACTGGTACTTCCTCCAGACGCAGGAGTATGGCTACTGAAATGAGGCCAAGTCGTGACGCGGTTGAACATGTCGTAAGTAGCCCGTGTAAGACTGGCTTGAGCATTTTTCAAAACGCTATTCGACTGTTATCAGACCCATTTGAAAGGCAAGGAGAACAGGGCAGCTAAATCATACCTTGTAAGCCTATTAACGTTATCCTTTGCGTTCACACCCGTCGAGTCGGGTTGTCTCAAAGTAGTATCCCACTGATTATACGGCCCATAGAAACCGCCGTCGTTGACAGGGTTGAAAGTATACCTCATCAGTGGGTTGGCGACGCTCGTCTTTTGGCCATTCGGAGTCGTGATAGTGACTTTGGGTAGGGAGATGACTTCCGGAGGAGGAACGCTATTAGATGCCCAATCCCAATACGGATGACGGAATTCGGTTGCCGCCTTTTTCCACTCGGATTTATTGACAGTGTAAGTATCGGCGATTTGTTGAGCGTGTCCACTCAAAATTTGCTAAAACAGGAAAGACAAAAAAAAAAAATTCATCAACCCTGATGTTCCCTCTTAACGACAGACCAGTAAACTCACTTCGAGAATCAAAACATAAGGACGATGCCAAGTTGGAAAAAGAGTTGAGCCGTGAGTGCAATACCCAGTCCATTGGTCAAAAGGACTGAACTCGGTTGGACCGACTGCATCATTGAAAGGGATGAGTGGGTATCCATGCACTCCAGCTACTTGAAAGTAAGACGCAGTTTCATTCTGAGGGGTGGCGTACATCCGGTCTACAACCGCCAGCGTCAGTTTTGAACAAAATAAAAATGAAAAAAAGAGAATGGAATCACCGAGAGCTTGAACGTAAAGAGAGAATTGGCGGTCATTCTTTACAAAGTTGTTTATTTCAAGACGAGGTTGAACGCCTCCTCCAAGAGGAGAAACGAGCAGATGAGACATCTAAATCAAAAGATTAAAAGAGTGGAATGGTCAAGAGAGTGCGGAGGCAGAGCGGATGGAAACTCTGAAGAAACAAGAACGTTGGGGCGTTTTATAAAACTTGATTTTTCCCGCACCTTCTTAAATGTACTAGCTCGCCGTTGTACGGCATCCCCGATGGGCATAGTCTGTACGGGGCATCAGCAGTTGATGGCGAACCTAACTCATATACGCTTATCCTGCGTTAGTTGATCAAGTCGGTGTTAAGTCGAATGTGGACGGACGTATTACATCCTCGAGGTGGCGTGTTCGGACGTCAAAACAATACATACTGTACCTACTCAAGTTAAAGTCGAATCCGTCATAACCCGCAGATAAACCCATTTTGTTTCACTGCCAGCTTGGTTACCCGAGACTTCGACCCCGTAACCATACATCGTTTAGCACCTTCTGGGCCGAAATTTCCTGACGTTCTGCATTGAATGAGAACATACTGTATAGATTTAGATAAGAAATTGCCTTACAAATACTATTTTTACACCTTTCTTGACATGAATCAATCCTCGAAATCAGACTTCGAAAACAAAACCTCACGCTGTCTCAAGAGAAGCAATAACAACTACCAGGCAGTTGAAATCGACGCGTTCAAAGGCCGCTTTCCAAAGAATATGTCAAGAGCATTACAGTTCAGTAAATGAAATCAATCTTCGCTGTCCCCAACCTGACATTCAATGATTCATCACACGAAGCACAAAATGGTAACAATTAATGCAGAACCAAGTGTAAAAAAAAACTATAAAATCTCATATAAACGGGGCATATGGGTATGGCAAAAAAAACAGGGGAAGCAAAAGTCTAGATATTTATCGTTCATGAATTTCACATAATGACGCATTGTTCGTCTCGGGCTTTAGCACCTTGAATACCCATCTCTGCAAACGTAGCCGGTCCAGGCTTTTTAGGTCCTGCTGGCGCAGCGTCCGCTACTGCTGGCCTCTGACTCTGTGGTCGACCGGCAGGGCTCCCGCTAATAGCAGGAGGGCTAGCAGGAGGAGGGGCATGGGCATGCGCAGGGACAGGGGAATCAGTCAAGGAATAACCGGGCCGTGCCGACGCCTGCTGAGGCTGTTGCGGCCGTGATTGATATCGAGGTCGTTGCTGGTGTTGTTGTTGCTGTTGAAACGGTGGTTGTTGCGGAAGCGGTGGTTGTTGATGAGGCGGCGGTTGCTGTTGAAGCGGTGGTTGCGGTTGACGTGGTGGACTCATACGACGAGGAGGCCCAGCAGGGTTGTTCTCTCTACGGATACCATCAACGACGGCCCTTCCACTAGGTCCCGGAGCAGAAAGGTGACCATTCTGAGAGTTGGGAGGTGGATAGTCATGGGGAAGTGCGTCGGATCGTTCCTTTGCCATGGTCCGTTTTCGAATAAGCTTGTCGTCCGTGATAGTGTTATGTTCCTGCCTGGAGAGCGCCTGCGGTGAGGGCTGGGATAGCGCATTGAGTCGATCGGTCGCATCTGTATTTCCGTGCTCTCTGGCGATGGTATACCACTTGATGGCGTTTTGGATGTCCTTGGGGCGACCAACACCCACCTCGGCATAGTAACCCATGGCAAACTCGGCAGATGGAAGACACTTCCGGGCAGCCTTTTCGGCAAAAGTGAGAGCGAGGGTTTCATCTTTTTCGAAACCAGTGCTGCCATCATTTTCGCCACTTCCACACAAAAACCATTTACTGAGGGCCATGTCGGCTTCTACTTCGCCCTGCTGGCTTGCAAGACTATAGTACTGGACGCTGAGGAGGGGATCAAAGGGAAAGGGAGGCTGAGCATATTCATAAGCATGACCGAGTTTGTATTGTGCAGGGGCAAAGTGAAGGTAGGCGGCGCGTTCTAGATGTTTACGGGCCTCGAAGAGGGGAGAAGAACCCTGTGGTATAAAAGGTATAAAGGTGGAAGGCGGGACAGAAGTTTGCGGAAATTCGTTAAGGAGAAGCAGAGCATAAACGTAGGCAGGCTGAGGGACGGTGGTGGTCGCCAAAGTTGCCGCTCGGCTGAGGAGAGGAATTGCAAGGTGAGGGTCGACAGGGAGATCAAGTTGCCCAAGCAGGTGCGCCATCCCCATTCGCTGGAAGAAGCGATCAGAGCGATCAGGTAACAAGAGAACGAATGAATACATACGTAAGCACAGCTCTCGATACCCTGTTTAGCGCCGCGTTCAAAGCACTCCTTGGCACGATTGGTGTCCTTGAAATTTTCATAGTCACGGCCGAGCCTGAACCACGCAGCGGCATAGCCGCCACGAGCCGCAGTTTCAAAGTCTCTGAAGGCCACACGAGGGTTGACGGTGATGAATTCGGGATAGGCACCGGAAGTGGCAAAGACGGCGCGCCAATATATAGCCTCGGCGGCATACTGAGGAAGAGGAGTCTGAGTTGAGCTGGCCATCTGGAGAATAAGGGGAACAGCAACGTGTGCAAGACGGTGGAGAGTAGGATCTGTGATCGTGACGGGACCGAGAGGAGGATCAGTGGTGGGACTGGGGTTTTGCTGCGAGCGATCTACGAGAGCAAAGACATCCCTACACCACGCGATTTTGAGGAAGGGATCATGTGTCGAGAGCTGGACGGCATGGAGAGCACCCTGCAAGTTTGCGATGGTTGGAAGAGGAGCGGTGAGGGAAGGAGGGGTGGGAACGGGAGGAGTGGCGGCGGACTGTGGCCTGGAGAGGGGCTGGGGGATAGAAGTCTGGCGAGAGGGAGGACGGGGAAGATGGGGCGGGTGCAAGTTGGCAACATTGGGAGGAGCCCAAGGGGACCAGTCAGCTCTGTTCTGGAATTGTTGTTGGGGAGGAGGAGGGGGTGGAACAATAAAGCCAGGTTGGTGGTCAAAAGTGCCTGCCATGGGTCCGACCTGGTGGTAGAGATGAGGATGACAAGAATATTAGCGCGTTTATAAAGCTTACGTTGGACGGGTCAAATCGATGGGGACGGGGCGCAGCAAGCGGTGGAGTGAACTGTGGGAACTCGTACGGGCTCGGCGTGCTGAACCGCGTCTCTTGTTCACGAAGATCGGGTGGCACTGGCGGCACTGGCGGAGGAAGACCTGGGTGTTCGAACGGGCGAGGGGGGACGGGGGGCGCACTCATCATGCAACGTGTACAAACGATCAGCTGGGCTTTATCAGTCACTCGCACAGCCATCTTGGATTACCACACTCCACAAGGGTCTTTAACACTCAGTTAACACTCGTCGTTTCAACACATATGTTTCAGTAGATGCTGTGAATATATATCATTACCCAGTCAGTGGTTGGCAAGCTTTTTTGCGCTGAATAATAAATAACTTGTCTCGACAAGTGTGGGCATCACCATCCCTTTCACTGCCTTCACGCTCAGAGCGGGTCAAGTTTGTGCAAAGCTACGCCGCAGTACATAGCCCAACCTGGCTTCAGCAACATTCCTCGTCCTCTGACATCATCAGCTTCTTGAAAACACTTTGCTACTTTATCATCCAGGCACCACACCCACACTCAGACAGGCTAAATCCCAGAAAATCCCAAGTATCTATCTATCAATTAAACTTCATCTTGACAGTTAATGCGGGGCATCCGTGCTGATTTCTTTCCTCCTCTATATTAAAACGTGCGCTCATTCGTGCTTCATCAGATGTCGCATTCAATTCATCTGTCAATCAAAAGACGACTATCAATCAACCACGCTGTCACCACGCTGACGATTGTCAATTCCTTCCGTTTCCGTGAAATACAGTAGATAGATAGGCTTCAGCAAAGCCGAATAGTAGAATAACATACATACATACATACAAAGTTTCATATCATACGACAGACTCGTCACGAAGTGTGGACAACTTTCGTAACCGTAATGCCCCCCGGATAAATTTCCGTTTCTGAAGGTTTGTCCATGGGCGACCTGATCGACTTGACACCCATCTCCACATCGTCCATCTCCTCGTCTATCGGGGTCGCCCCACTCAATCGGTGTCCATGACGGTGGTGCGACAGATTCATAGATCCAATCGTCGTGCTTCCCGCCGTACGTTCGTCCCCGGCGACCGTCTGTCCCCTCTCACTCTGATCAAATGCTGTAAACTGTCGGTCTCGTCTTGCAGAAGCACGAATAAGGATCACATTGAATGCGACTCCGGTCGCTTGAAGCGTCTAAGTATTTCATCAGGTTTTTTTTATAGCTTCCTAGCCGAATGCCTTACCATGTCCGACATGGGGTACAATGCATGGTTTTGAGATACACTGACGATGAACGTGATGATCACCAACAGTGTATACGCCGCTCCTGACTCGGCAACCACCCGTATGACCTTGGGCAGCGGACGAAACGGGCTCACAATCGAACCATCGTGAGACAGGTATTTTGAACTTTGCGAATCCACACGCCAGATGCGGTAGATCAAGACACCTATAAGAATAAGTATGGATTTCGTTTATACTCGCTCGTTCAAATTACTCACTCGTTGTGAGCGAATTCTGAAAGGCTGTGATGGCGAAAAAGGACAACCACCAAGGACGAATTTGTGGAGAATTCAGAGATATGTCCTGCTCTGTGTCTGGGTCCGCTTCAACGTGCATCAGTTTGGCCGCCATAGCAATTCCGCCAAGGTACAAGATGACGGAAGGTACGATGACCAGCCAGCGACGTCCGTAGACTATCCAACATCGATAAATCTGATAATCATTATTTCGTGCTGATTTCTATGCATAGTCGACTGCAGGGCCTACCAAAACGAAATCGCCCAGGAGCATGGCGACGAGCTGATTCACAGACTACCCGATCTGTTGAGAATACTGTCGAAGGATAGGGAGAAAACTACATACTCGAGCAAGATTTATCCAGTCTTTGATGTTAAGAAATTCTTCCTTGGCGTTCGGCGCTCGAATAAAGGCATTGAAATTATGCAGCAGGCCAATCGCGACGTCAAAAGTGCATATGCAGAACAAGGCCAGCGCAATAATTGCCATCATCCAGCGAATTTCGCGCAGGCGGAGCAGGCGCCCCTCCCGCGGGCCGCTACTGGTGACCAAAAGGGTACGTGCACAGAAGCAGCAGGTCACAAGGTACATCCCATATACCAGAGTCTCGCAAAAGTTGCCAGCGAGTTGAGCGGCAGTAATGGGGAATTTTTCCTCCGCAGACGACATGATAGGCGGTAGGAGAAGGGAACTCGGAGTCAATCATTTCCTGCCAGTGTATTTATGATGTTGCGCCTGCGTATATGGGCGATCCAAAGTTGGGGGCGTGGTCCCTGACAGCCTTCTACTTGATCTTGTTCGGTAAATTAACATCCAAATTTATCGTTTCCCTGATGGGCCGTTATCAGCTTTGGCGTGTACACCTGACTTTAATGACTGATGCGTTACACCTACTGCCAGATGCATCTGAGCTTCAGCCACTTTTAACCTCCACCATGTGGACATCGTACGGATCCGCTCGGTGAGATGAGAAGATGACAATTGTCGTCGCAGAATAAGAGACCAGGAAGTAGATAGATCAAAGCTGCAAGGCCACGCACAGCGTAATAAAGTAAAATCATCTTCTGTAACCGCGAGCTTGGATGCCTTACGCTGCTCGTGCCAATGCGATACTATGACCTATGGGCTTCATTCATAGTGTTCAATGATTAGAATGCTATCGAAGGGCACTGATAGACAGATGTTTGTCAACGTATCATAATTATAGGCTCCTCAAGTGACTGACTGTAAAGCGATGCAACCGTGGGCAAAGTGAAGCTTCTCACCACATGCGAGTGCCCGCTGCTGGCAGCTGTAACGCATTCCGTTATGGTATGATTGGTTATAGTCTGAGATTCGAGAGAAGAAACTGACCCAAGTTATACGCACGAGATCGGTGGACCCTCGTTACGGTAGCCCGATAAGATCGCTCTCAGACAATCATACCGCATAATCTCACAAACTTAAATTGGAGCATATGAACAGCATCGCAACAGAATCCTCACAGATAAAGACAGCGGTAAAGCGTGGAATAATATCTTACAAAAGATCCAATTCAAGCCGGCAGTAAGGGGTAATCAAAGAGCGCTAGTTCAGCGCCTGGCTATCGGACAAGGGCTCTTAGGACAAAGATGAACTTTGCTGGCTGTCATTGATGAAGCGGCTCGAAGCATTCACTTCTTCCCCCTACAACCACTACCGCCTTCTTAGATCACTACACGGCATAGGTCAGACATGATATCCACGATAAGAGATAAGATACGAACTGCGAGGTGATCGCTTGATTCTGACTGAGGGATTGGTGGTAGCGGTCCCTTTCCCCCTCTTTAGGCATCTTCCGATCACGATTTCGAGACTTCTTCAAACCCCACAAACACACTCGTCCACCTGGTTCTCGCTCGCGGGTCGAATCCGACGCCAATTCCAAGCTTTGTTTCATCGTCATACCAACGCCGCCCCCCATTGCCATCCTTTGTTCCACGCCATATAGCTAGTGTGGTACAGGCTTCCAAGGCGTCGTTGGGGCCCACTATGCAGTAGCAGTTTGTTGGGTCGGACGAATCGAGCTTCTCACCGCTAAGGAATTGAATCGTGGTAATGGTGCTTGGAATTTTTTGATGCTGGAGAAGTGACGTAGCCCAACCTTGCCTCTATGGTTTTACTGATTATTCGTCCATCCAATCCTTTTGGGGTAGATGGTGATGTGGAATACGCTGATCCGGGCGAGGGCAACTTGAAGGCCATGGATCGCACTATTTTTGAAACCCCTCCGACGAACATTGACATTGTCAAGGCTCGCATCATGGTCATTTCCTATGGAGCTCAGTCTGAATACAATGTGATGGTGGCCTCGTGGGTGTGTGCTCGGATGATGTTTTAGACTTTTGAACATGAACCACATTTCACTACAGGGACGATCATAGTTACCTTGAAACAAACTTAGCATCCCGGGAGTGAAAGCTAACAAACAGTCTAATAATCCTTCACTTCAGTATTCCAATCAACCTAAGTGATATCGAGAGCTTTGACAAATTCGAAATTTATTAGTCACGTACGCGTTATTGGAACATGATCCCAGTGCCTCAAGACCAGCAAGATTGCGTCTCAGAAATTGTTGAATATCCTAATGGATCCATACTTTTCGCGAGTTCCTGTTGGTGGCCTGTCATATTCTTGTCCGTGAGCGCTGGGAATGTTCAACGTCAACACCAGTGGCCGTGAGAACTTGAGCTCATTAATCAATCGGTCACTTCGGCACTGGGAAATGTGCTTACTTCCCGTCACTCTATGACGTGGCGAAACGCCAATTCGCCATTTGGGCGATCCGAACTCTAGTTCTTCTCCAAGTTTTCGAATGCTTGCTCTCCTTCGACTTGGAGGAAAACAGCTTCATTCTCCCACCCACTTCTCCGCTCCAGTTTTGCGCCGTACTTTCATGATGGCGGCTCGAGTCGTTACATTCCGTCGCACGTTGATGCAATCGAGAATATCGAAGATTACCAACCCGGCGGTTACCACCCAATATATGTTGATGACACCTTTGACCATGGGCGTTTCAGGATTCTTCATAAACTCGGATTTGGAGGCTCCTCTACTGTTTGGCTAGCGCGCGACCAACGGGAAGGGGGGGAACGGAGTACGCTCGTCGCCCTCAAGGCAATGCGCGCCGACGTTTCCTCCTCGAAGGCCCCGAGCGAGATCCCCGAACCGGCTATCTCCCAAAAATTCGAAAGTCTCTCCCTCCTTCCGACTCTGTCGTCTTCCATCATATCTTCGTACAAGGCCCAAACGGTTCCCATCTATTCCTCATATTCCCTCTTACTGGCCCCAGTATCCTTGCCATGTCTGAGTCACCCGCGAGAACTGCAGGTAGTCGATGATTACGTGCAGACTTGGTTAGGAAGGTCGCGCAACAAACAACGATGATGATCCACCACATGCACTACACTGGCGTGGTCCATGGAGGCAGGCAACCTTCTACTTCATTTTCAACGATGTCAGTTGCTGACGAATGATCCTATCCAGACCTGACTACATCGAACATCCTATTTCGCCTGCTGCCCCATGCCATTAAATGGTCGGATGCCGAAGTATACGCCCATTTGGGCGCCCCCGAGACAGATATTGAACAAACCCGTAGCGGACAACCGTTCGATATTCTCAGACAGATAGTTGAGACGTTGGGGCGACTACCTGATCCCTGGTGGGCTACCTTCGAACAGCGCGCTCTATGGTTTGAGGAGGACGGGCAGTCAAAGAACGAGCAGGATCAAGAAGACGCCGGTGTGCTTCTGCAAGCGTACAGAAGCTCTATCAGGGCGAAGTTACTTGAGGTAGGTGAGCGGGACGATCCGCCGTCTGAACACGAAGGCCCAATGATTGAAAAGCCCTGGGTGCGACTGCTTGAGGAAGAAGTCGGGTTGTTGGAGAACCTTTTGGAGAAGATGTTGAAGTATATCCCAGAGGAGAGGCTTCGCATACAGAATGTCATCAGGCATCCTTGGTTCACCTGAGGTTTTGCTTCATCTTTGCCCTTCGCCGTATTCCGCCTATTCTATGTATGTACTTTACTTGAAATACTTATGACCATATTCTCATTGCATATTTCCTGTTATCTCCATTTGCTGCCTCAACAATGTCTCGGAATATCTATGCGGAAACGTGTTTCGACCGTTCAACGTTCAGGCTCGACTCCCAATGACAGGCTATTACACCTGTCCATCGAGGGATGTTACCCAGCTTTGAACAGGGAACGAAATTCCACACAAATGCCACCTCAGCTCAGTATTATTACAAGTATGGGCACCTCGACATGACAATAGATTTTGACACTTGTGCTCTACATTTTGTCTCCACCGAATCTGCCCACTTGTCGCCCGGCCCAATGGAAACCGTATGCGTCTGTCTTCTTAACATCTCATTCAGCACGGGGGATCTCCCATAATCAACCGCTCTAGTCATCTTCATTTCGGCCATGGACCGCCTTCCACAGTTACGGTCTCAACTCTGACATATCGACATAATCGCCTTGATCGGAGTGTCAAGGTCTGCTCCGCTTCACCACGAATATAGCTTCTTTTTTCCCGCAGGAGTCATTCATGCACGTATTATTGCTTACTACAAGGGAGACGACCGAAGCCGGGTTAAAATTCTAGCATCTGGCCAGCCGTACGTGGAATTCCTCGACTTTGATCTTCGATATCAAGCAACGTTTTCTCCACACCAGCCAGCGGCTCGTGGTTATCAATCTGGGCTGCAGCTCAAAGGCTAGGTAATTCGTGCCCAATCATGTAACGCGACGAGCACATCGATCATCTAATGTGTGTGAAGTAGGAAGAAACAAAGCCGAGGAAGGTTGCGAAGGATCGGTTTCAGGACTTTTCGAAGGCTTCACAATCCTCCCTACCCGTAATTTCCGGAGTCGAGGGGCGCCATAGCCTTTGCTAGAGAACCCGAAGGAGGTGCACGCCAGACTGGGGGATGACGCTCCGAGCTCCATTTCAATCTTAATGCTTTTATAATTCTTCAGGCATGGATCACTTGTGTCTCTTTATCGTAGCTTCAACTCGTAATCGTAATGTTTTTTGTGCTTAGATAATTACTTCCGGTAAACATCATTACAATTGCTAACCCGGCGACCACTCAGCAACATCTCCCCCACCTCCCTTTGCCATCAGTTGCATTCTCATGACTGTTTTAACATCATCGTAATCGGTTTTCATTTCAACCCCGTTAGAGACCAACAGCGCCATGGACCTTTATGGAAACTAAACGTACGCGCATTGCCCTCTAGATCATGGAAATCTTCTTTGCAACAACTTTAGTGGCAGGTGCATGCTCGATGCTGACATATCTAGTTTCGAACCTGGCAACAACAAATCGACGCCCGTGAGCATATTCGCGAAAAGATGAGGGTCGAGTTGCTAGAATGCCCGTGGACGCATTTCTCACTAACTATAGTACCTTCTTACCCAATCAGGCTTTCATTGACACCGCGATCCAAGCACTAGCCGGCCGAAAGCACTAGCCGGCCGACAACTGCTAGCCATTAACGGACAGGGAAAACCAGAACACTGGCGGGTTTATCAAGTCGAACCGTCCGAGGGTTCTTTGGAAACCAAGGTGCAGTATATTTCCGGCATTTTCGACGACACCACTTTTTCTACCGCGAAACACATCAAATTTAATCACACTAGGAGAACATACATCATGGACATAGGAGGTACCGGCATACAAAAGAATAAGCGGAGTTTATGGGATCACCTTCGCCCATTCCTCTCTACTTTTGGAAGAATCCACGTAGGTCCCAATACATGTCGTACTTTTTCCCGCATATTTCGATGATCGTGGGAGGCTCCTTTAACCTCAAAGCAGATAGATTAGCGGCACGAACAAACAGAGTTCCGTCAAGTTTATCCGCGTCTTTCAATTCGACATTTTTGAAATACCCAGCCTCGCGTGTACCATAGGTTTGTGCAAATTGCATCATCGTACGCTGGAACTTGCGAACGTGTTCATCGGGGTGTAAGATAGCCGAGTGGATAATCTCAGTCCAAGGGTTTGGCGATGCTTTCGAAGAGTCTGGGAGCGCATATGAGGGCCCTTCACTGTGAGTAGGTGTGGTAGTAATCAAAGATTTGACTGTTTTGTTATCGGCAAAGAAGGCCTTGATGTCGATATCTGGTTTCCCGCGAGCAATGAACCATCCGGAAACGACGGTAAGATAACTCCTGAAAAGAAGTTCCTGAGAAGTAGGTTTTAGGTGGGCCGCAATGCTGGGTAAAAACAAGGAAGAGTTGACGAAATGCACGCTGCAATGGGATTCAGCTTCCAGCTAGCCGGCATTAACGATCCACAAGCCACTCACCAAATGAAGTCGGCATTGAACGCATCGGTATCTTTTTTCGGATAACCAGCGACGGCATACATGAGAGTTACGACCCAAACGATCTCCTCTAGTACTCTTGGTAAGTCTTCCTTGTTATATTGCCAGGCATTGAAGTGCTTTAGGATCCGAGAACTGTGTCTCTGCAGAACCGCCCTGTACATAAGCTCGTCTCCAATGCGTTCCTTCCAGTTCATTTCTGGATCACCAAGGATGCGAGAGAGTATGCTCAACGGGCTAGAGGTAGAATTGTGCGCCTTGCTCTTAGATACCTTCCACCAAGAGGCAGGTATGACAAGGTCCGAATCTCCTGGGTGCACAGCTGCCTGGGCAAGTCCTAGGGTTGCAACAACGTAAATTTAAACAGCACTCGCAGGAGAGCAAGAATAATACCTTCGGCAATCACTCCAGGAATACCGAATTCATATCCTTGACCACATTGAATTATGGGATGAAGGACGCCATCCATGAAACGATTCAACATCTGTACCTTCTTGTCACCCTCAGGATAGTTGGCGGCGCTAGAGAAGACGTAGTCTTCGAGAATAGCACTGGGTCCTTTGACTGCTAGTTCATCAGTAAAGAACATGAGATAGCCATCGTAGTATCTGTGAGCACATCTTATTATCACGGTGACAAAATGGCAAAGCGGTGAGTTGCTTACTTTTCATCACCAAGATAGTCGGTCCAATTATCCCTAGTAATCGGTACCGGGGAAGCAAACGTCGGGCGTTGATACGAGCTCGTCTTGGCGTAGGATGCTTTGATGGTGTCGGCATCCGCGCCAAGGTGCCACAACGCAAGAATACCATGTATGGCGTGGCTTCGGATGGAGGAATCAATATTAAACCCGACAAGTTGATATTATACGGATCATACTTGTGGTAGCCTTGGTCGTTAATAAAACAATGCCAGCGTTTGTAGTCATCTTGCAAGGCCTCTCGCAGAGCCGCAGTACTTTCTGGGGAAACTCCAGGAGAAGGGATCGAGGCTGGCAAGTCGACGGAGCTGAATGGTTTCGGCACAGGGAAAAGATTCAGCAATCCGTCTTGAATAGACGCAGAAGACATGTCGAAAAGAAGAGGCTGAATGCTGAGTATACAAATTGGCAGTTGTACTAAGTTAAGCCTCCGCTGGACTCATTTTTATACGATGTGGAATGCCGCCTCTCAGGGTGGAAGAACTGAAAAATAAGCAATAGTCATCAAGTTGACGTCGATTTAGTGGCTGAGGAATCAAATGACTCAGCGATCCTAATGGTACTGACCAAGTACTGATGTTGGGCGAGAAAGGCCAACAATTGAATTCCCATCAATATTCCCATCACATCAACGTCGAACAGCATCCTCGTGGCACTCAATCAAGTGCCCACCAGCGCTCCACCCTTCAATATGTCAACTTTCATTTTTCCCAAATCATCACATGTCTTGAGTGCGCATTCGAGATTTCAGGTGGCAGCTCAGCTATGCTATCCGCATGTGTATTGCAAATCTCAAGGACATCGATAAGGAATGGATCCTAAGCCTCACTTCTCTGAGACTAGGTGAGTCGTATCAATTTACACGTGTCCTGATCAACGTTCATTTGTGTCTCTTCAAACTCAGTGCTTGTTACCTTCCGATGTAGTATATGAGCTCCTCGATTTCGGGGGCAAAGACAAGAACTCGCGAGGAAATCAGAAGACAATACTAACGGCTCAGCTGTGCTATTCTGACCTATACATCACAGGTATGCAGCGTCAAACCTCTCAGCCGCTGCGCCGATTGACTTCAAACTTTACAGGACAGCGCTGTAGGGCTATATGTGGGTTTTGGTGAAACCCTGAGGCAATGTGGTTAAATCAAGCTCACAATGAGCGAAACGACTGGGTCGCTGGTGAGTGGAATATGTTGTCAAATTGTTGATGACTGAATGTGATCTCTTCATATCGAAAGACCCAAGGCCAAGTAAGCGGTCGCTGAGCGGCGTCCAGTGCCACCACCGTTATCAATACAGTCGTCCCTGTCCCTGATGAAGTTGAAGCCCCTCATAACTTTCTGAACATCCTTACCGTTCCCTAGACCAAGACTGCATCAAAACCATCTTCACTACCTTCCACTTCACCTATTCACACTACACCATCATCGTCCATTGCCCCACCACCTTCTCGATTATAGGTATAACTTCTCCTTCTCAATCGCCGACCAATCAGCCAAACGATTGAATGGCCTCCGAAATCTACCCCGATAACGCCGAATTTGCCTCTATTCCACTTTGCCCCTCCAAAATCTGCTCCACCCGCGCCACACGTGTATAGGTCGCGTTGCCTGGCTTTGCGGGCGTTACACCTCTGACTGGGCCGAGAGTATCGAAGGGTATTAAATTAACGACGAGTTATGTCATGCCTTGTCCCAGCTCAAGATCACAGGAATATTCTACAAGGACCTCAACCTTCCCTGCCTCCTTCACCTTTTTCGACACCTTCCCCACAACCAAATACATCTCCCCGTCTCAATCTCCGCCCCCAATACATAATTCGATCAACAACATCATTTCACCATCTGTTACGAGCACTTCATAAGCTTCTGGTACAAGCTTCCCTCGACAGCCTGCTTCCAGCACGCTTCCACTTCAACCACGTTTACAAATGCCGTACCTCATGCATTGCTCGAACGTCAATTATTCCAAGCACAGACATCGCGCGTCGATATTGAGACGAAACTGCGCGAGAAAGAGGTTCAAATAGAACGACTGGAGCACAACAGAAGGCATTTTGCTGACAGGGAAACAGAGAAACGTGAAGCCCGCGAGAGTGAACAGGAAGAACGAGCCGCTGAAAAGGTTAAATGTTATTTGAGATTACATTGTGGCTTCATTTTTTCGACAGTTGTGCTTATTAGATACGCATAGAAGCCGAATTCAAGTCTCTTTGGGCACAATTCTATACTCTCCAAGAGGAATAGTACGCAGACCTACAAAGTGCTCATTCTCAACGGACGCTGTCCTCTACTTACGAAGTTCTGCTCAGAGCCTTGGATACGCCTTCCACATCACAAGCCAACCGACTCTCGGCAGGCTTGAAACATTTCTATATATATATATTGAAGACTAGTACGATGAATTACAGGTGACAGAAGGTACCTGGATGCAGAGGACAAACGGGGAGAGTGTGTGTGTGTCATTAAAGAAGAGCTCGAGAAGGAAGCCGAATATCTTAGAAACTTAAAGGGCACCAGGGCACCAACGCGAAACTCACTTCTGAAGTAACGATACTTTATGATCGCCGGACAAATGTGGAAGTTTTACGTGAATCGGAGTCCCGAACTCAATACAAACTAACTCAGGACAAGGTTGCTGACTTGAAGCTGAGCTCGACAGATCCATGTACTGGTGCTTCTGTGTGTCCGCTTGGAGCCGATGGCTAGATAAGGATGTCTTGAGCATGAGGTCCTCACCCTGATTGATAGGGCCTACAATCCTAGACGCACCAACTCAACTTTCAACCCGACGCCTTTGACATGAAAATTTTGATCGCCTGCTCGCACCTCGTGGAGACATTGACATTGTCCCGACATCGTGAAGGTATACTCTTGCAGAACTTCATATAAGAGCATCCAAGTCGTCGTCGGAAGATATATTTTCCACGGGGAATACCGTGACGTTGACCAGTGAGACTTTGAACACCCGGGACAGAAAATATTCTTTACGCGCTTCAGATTTCTCGTAGTATGACAATATCGACCTCTCCTAGTAACATGTCGAAGTCAGTTAGTGAATGGACGAGCTACTCGAGTGACGTGGAGTTGACTAGCACATACACTGTGACATCATCCCTGGCATCATTCAAGAGCTTCTGCTGAACTACTTCTTTCGCTGCTATGGTCGAAAGGAACTTTCGATTGAAGTTAGATGATCGGAAACAACACAGTGGAGATGGTCAAGAAAATTAGTACCCAAGTAGATTGAAGGAATCGTTCAATGCAGTCTCCGCCGTCAACTGGATCTAAATGGGAGATCGAGAGTTCTGAGAGGTTCTGACAGTGAATGGGCGCTCGTCTTAATGGAAGGAGCGGGAAGCGGGGAGGTCTTGCGCGTAAATGTAGTAGGAATGGAAAGAGCGGGAAGCGGGGAGGTCCGACCTAATGCGGCAATTGTTATTAGTTACAACAAGGGAAAGATCGGGATGTGGTAAAGGTCCCGCGCTCACCTTGACCTATGCAGCAATCGTTATAAGTTAATGCATCTTGAACATTTCAACACGTTATTCGAACAACAAATCTTACACAGCTGTGTTGTCATTCTCATATTTTTAATCAATCAGCCGGGATTGACTCGGGGAAAGGGCTCGTAAAACAATTGGCATATTCAAATTCATCAATATTTCAAAATACTGCACATGCAAGGATCTTTACAGTCGCTGACCAATGTTAATATGGATGGCCTTAACCTGGGTGTATCTACGAAAAGTTCCATCAGCTTCTTAATATCAAATAGCAAATGGCGCCAGCTACGCACGCATCAAGAGCATACTGGCCAAATTCCTTGCTATTGCCCGACTGCTTAAACCCACCGAAAGGAACGGCCATGTCAACAACCGGCCCAGAATTAACCTAAATGACATGAAAATCTCATTCTCGACATCATGACTTAGACATAAACTCACCCAGACAGACCCGGCTTCAAGGTTGTTCGCCATCCTGATAGAGCGTGCAACGTTCGTAGTCAGGACATTGGCACTGAGCCCGTACGTTGTGCTGTTTGCCCATTCAGTGACCTCTGGCAAGAAGGGGCATTACTACCAGTGCTAGCCCTGCAAGAAATGAAACGCTTACCTTCTTCGGTCTTGAACTTGACGACAGAGCAAACAGGTCCAAAAATTTCCTCCTGCATGATTTTCATATCCGCCTTGGCCTCAGTAAAGATCGTTGGCTTAATAAAGTAGCCGGTATCTCCTTGTCTTTCGCCTCCAATAAGGACATTTGCACCCTCAGTCTTCCCGGAATTGATATATCCCATAACACGCTATGATATTTATGAGCCAGCTGTTTCAGTTTTGTTACGTTTTTGCCTTACCTCGAATTGAAGACTCGAAACTTGAGGTCCATGTTGAGCTCCCGGCTCAAATGGACCTCCCGTAGCATCGGTCAAAACCTCGGCTGACTTCTTGAACCCTTGCAAAAACTGTTCGTAGATTCCCTCTTGCACGTAGATACGTGATCCTGCGACACACCCCTGACCTGTTCAATGATTGTTAAAACGTGTTCCATGCAATAAATATTTACTACATACCCATGTTGGAGCTACCGAACGGATGGCCGTGTTAGCGTAGACATTCCTCTGCAAAAGAATAGACGCACAAAATCCCCCCGCTTGCCCACTTGATAGCTTGATCAAGCTCGGCATCATCGAAAACGATGGTAGGACTTTTCCCACCAAGCTCCAGGGCGACCTTTTTCAAATTTGACTCGGCCGAGGCTTTGAGGATCTTGCGCCCTGTCAAAATGCTTCCTGTGAACCCGATGGCCCTGATTGATGGATGCCTTGAGATTGCGTCTCCGACAGTGCTGCCTGATCTCCGTAGTCAATAAGTCTTCCGTAAACTCCCATACAAGTTCTCACCATAACCATTGATAATGTTCACTGTACCGGGAGGGAAGCCAGCCTTGTTGACGAGGTCCGCGAAGTACAGGGCGGTGAGTGGAGTGACTTCAGAGGGCTAAATGTTCACCAATTAGAAACTCACTTATCGGTTCGTATCACTGTTTGAAAGCCTACCTTAAGAACTGCGACATTCCCAGTGGCCAACAGGGGCGCAATTTTCAAGGCTGCAGCGGCCTGTAAATGTCAGGGACATTAAGAAATTCAGCTCAAAAGTTACTTACGATGGGGATATTCCAGGGCGTAATTGCACCCTATTAGGCAACGAGGTTAGTGATATCCAACCACAGTTCCAGAGACGCGATACGTACAACAACACCGTACGGCTCATGCCGCGTGTAGGCCATCTTATTCTCGTTCGTCTGCCCAAGTCAGCCTGCAAAACTCAACCAACTCGAATAGAACTAACCTCGATTGTCTTGCCTTGGATCTTATCTGCCCAACCAGCATAATATCTCAATGACTGTACTGTTATGGTCATAATATCAACCATCTTTGCCATGTGAAAGGGTTTCCCTGAATATACAGGCATCAGTGTTGGCCAACCAACAGACAAGATATCGTACTGACCAACGTTCAAGGCCTCCAGCGCTGCTAGTTCGTCGCCATGTTGTTCAACTAAATCCGCCAATTTGGCTAGCAATTTTCCGCGTTCGGACCCGGGCACCTTCAAACCCCATGAGGTCTTGTAGGCCTGTTAAGATAATCAATTTGCTGTGATTTATTAGGTGGTAAAAAGAAACGAACCTTTTCAGCGGCAGCTACAGCGATATCAACATCTTTTGATGTTCCTCCAGCGACAGACGTAATGACCTTGCCGGTGCCTGTGCCAATGGATCAGAAAAGAAACTCGAAGTATTTACTGCGCATACAAGGATCGACGACACTGAAGATGGTCACGAAAATTAGTACCCAAGTAGAAAGTTGAAGGCCTTCGCACTCACTCAATGCGGTCACCGCCGTCAACTGGGTCTACCCACTTGCCATCAATGAATAACCTGTGGGCATGTAAGGAGAGCTACCCAGACGGATGTCTCAACGACACCTACCCTATATTTATGGTGATAGAGCCCTTGTAAAGAGGGGTGTCGAAGGTGTGAGTGTAGGTTTGCGGCATGTCTTGAACTTGAAACTAGCTTTAGTCGACATCGAAGAAACTTGTTCAATATATATACGCTTTAACCACGTTTTTCTCGCTGCAGCCGATGGATTTGTGGACGTTTGTCGAAGCTGGTGCCGCGACGATATTGATATGTTTCCCCCAGCTGGTATCGATTTCGTGTACGTTCGGCAAATCTCTAAGTTGAAGCTAGGACCACACCAGTACTACGGCACCATGTAAATACTACGTTTCCCTACAGCGGATGGATTCGTGGACGTTCGGCAAATAACCACAGGTGAGGAATCGATGTTCCACGCTGTCTTCGCCAATTTACTCTATACCCATTTGCCCCTAAGTAATGTCACCAGTGTAACATCTCGCTGCCAAGGTTTCGAAATTTCGCGTTGAGGTCGGACTCTTGAAAAGGACTTCTGGAAAAGGAAAATATTAACCCGCGATAGAGATGGATAGAGATGGGCGAGTGGGAGGATCGAGAGTTCCGAGCCCTCGGATACTGAACCAAGCGGCGATATCGCAAGGAACGCGATATAATTGCCCCGAGAGAGTTCCTTGACCTTACCTGCGCAGTAGATACTACTTACGAAAACGAGGATGAGAGGAATCGAGGATAATACGACGCGGCTCGGCATGCGCGACCACCAATACTGCTGACGTGATCAAGCAGATGAAAGAATGATAGTAGGGTAACTCTCAGTAAAAACGAGTTTGCATGTGTTTGACATGCAATTGACATGTAAATCGCATTTTGGCAAGATTTTCGCTCAGAGGATGTCATTTACGTGCGAATTACATGCGATTAGCAATTTAGCATGCAATTGACGACCCTCACTTCCTCGAGATCGCCATGCATGCCTGGAAATGAAGAGATGTCGCATCCAAAAGGATTATTTTTGCTCTACCTTCTTCATGGTATCCATAGAAGCCCAGGTCCAACCCCACCTATCATTCTTCTTTCGTCTACTCTAGCGATAGTGTACCACAGCTTGTGTTCGAGCGTCGCATAATAAATCCTGGTTCAAAAGTAAAAACAAAGAAAAGCAAAGTTACCGACTGTGCCCAAGTTATCTAGAGATTATAGTCCACTGGCGCCGTACACCAACACGTTCGATGGCCACAAAGTTGCTTGAGGCCGTGGGAAAGTGGTTCCTTGAGCCTTCTTCGAACGAGGAAACTCGAGGGCTTGAGGATACTTTTCTCACGCCTTCATTACTTTTTGATGGAATTGCAAGAGTATGCGCAAACCATGCGAGGGACCGACATCTATGCAAGAATCTTGTGCAGGACATGCGCTTTTTGTTGATCGCATGTCAATTACATGTCAATTACATGTCAAACACATGCAAACTCGTTTTTACTGAGGGTAACTTCTCGGGGGCACTGGCACCGGCCCTCCACTGCGTTTCCCTGCTGCCGCATAGATCATATTAAGGTTAAGGAGACACAGATACAGGCTACAGGCCACTATGAAAATGGGAGGGAACCATGGGAGGGTAGCGAGAAAATCTCGCGAGCCTAATACAAGTAGAGATTTGACGTTGATGGAGTTGAATACAGTACTGTATGAGAGATCAGCCAAGACAACGGTACTAAACATACATTGTATTGAGAGAATATAGCCACGTCACCATTTGCCGGCTCATCTCAGAGAACGCGCGTACTGCTGGCCCGGCACCTAGCTTTATATATTCGGGGGTCATGATGGATGAACAAAGAGTTATTGGTACACAGGTAGGCGACCGTGTTCATTGTTTTTATGTCAAAGCAGATTCATATACCGAGTTTAGGGTAGCGGGCGTGAAGTTGTTTACTATGAGGGATAAATTACATTGGCAAACCGAAGCGTATCCCATGTTCGGTCGGGCTATGTTAGAGACTAAGTCAACCCCGGAGGGTGGTAAGATCAATATTGTTGTCGAAGTACCAAAAGCGCGTATTATTACACTGTCAAAGACCTTGTCAAAGACCTACTCAAGGGTTCACAAGCATACTCGGAAAGTTGATAGCCCCGGAATGCTCGTGGCTGTGCCATGTCCAACTTGGAAACCAACGAGAACATAGCAAGTCTCGTAAGGAAATTTCTCAACAACTTCGCCGCCCATGGACTTCAAACTTCGTAGGAAAGGAGGCAGAGGTGGCAGGTGGATGTTTCCGGAGTTTTGAGGCAGCACGGTCGAATTTGGGCCGACGGTGAACGAATTGTTGTAGTAAGTGGTGAGTAGAACAATTTGTCAAACATCTCGCTAAAAGCTGAACTAAATGTCTTTATATTCAGGCATACTATACTCCTTTGTACTATCCAGTGCTCGCAGAAATTTCAGAACGAATAAATCAGTCGTGAAGCCAATGAATTTGAACGAAAGTACAAAACAGATTCTTTTTTTTTTTTTTTTTTTTTTTTTTTTTTTTTTTGGTGGAGCATGGGCCTAACGTCGCAGACAAGGTCAGCACGTTAGGACCGCTATCGGCCTCTGTCGGCCTCTGAGGTAGTATCTTCACCCCCCGGGGAAATGCGTTACGCACGCTTAGTTGTGTCTAGGCAGTGTGGGGCTCCGATTGTCGTATACCCACTAAAACCCCGGGGCTATAAGCCCAGTTATCTGGGAGAAATATTTCGTCTTTGAGGGTGTCTTTCCAAGTCGCTTTAACTTTGTCGATGCTAATTGCTTTTTTTCCGAACTTACTCTCGTTCGTGTGTAGGCAGTCTATTCTCAACCTTAGGTTGATTTGGTTATATATGTTTGCGACTATGTGCTCGTTTCTTGGCCATTTCTCTCTGTTGTTGTCGTCACCGATGACTCGTTTACATCTTATAGACCAGATCTTGTATGCTGCCTCCGAAATGAGAATTTGATATAGTCTTGTTAGTCCTATGTTTGTCTTTCCGTCGTTATTTGTGATCCTGGCAGATGCGCAACCCATTATCTCTCCGAAGGTGGGTTTTTGCCATGTGTTGTGGCGTAACCTCCAGATCTTCGCGATTTCATTCCATATTTCTTTCTGGCCAGGTGTTTCGCATTGCGTTAGGATGTGTTCCATTGAGTCGGTTGTATTACAGGTTTGGCATATGGCTCGTTCCTCGCATCCAGGGATGTGTGACCAGTAGGAGCCTACTCGGTGAATATTTTTTATGATCTTAAAGAGAAATTCTCTTTGGGTTCTATAGACGTTTTTGGTTTGTTTCAAGTTTTTCCAGATATTGTCTACGGTGGGTGGGTGTAGTTTTAGTACGTGTTGTGTCATGTCGTGTTGTATTCTTTCGAGGTTATCATTTACTTTAATTAATTCCGCTATTGGTTTTTCGTGAAGGATCGCATGGTAAGCTATTGACTGAGATAGTGTGTGTAGCTTTAGGCCGGATATCCGTCCTGAGAAATTATCCGGGACCCAAAGCGGGGGTGCTTTTGTAGTACCTAACTTAGCTAGTTCATCCGCTTTATCATTACCTGGGTCATTGGCATGGGCTTTAGTCCAGCATATCGGGGGGTTAGGGGCGGAGGAGAAACTACGAGCGAAGCGAGTAGTTTCGACGACGGGGCACAAGGGCTGGGAGGGGGGACCTCCAAGCCTGCCCTTTCGTCTTTAAAGACTCGTCAGGTGCCATACGTCATAAGGGCCAAGACCTCGGACATCGAGCATCTGACAAGTCGATCAGACTACTCGCCTCGTTTCCAAAGAACGAGGTACAATACGAAAATAACTACCAATATAAAGAGTGGATGAAGGACCGGAATAGATAGAACTCACCTGGCTCCGGCACGAGGTGCGCTGTCTTCCCAGGGAAGACAGAACGCGTGAATTCTAAAGATAGTTATCTTATCATATGACATAGATAAGCGCGCACCTTAATATAGCGAGTTGGCGCCGACACGTGACCTGTGGGAAAAACACCCCTTCCCAACCTGAGAACCCAGAGCGTGAGAAACACGGTTAGGTCCGTTAGCGGTTAGGGGTTAGGGGTACACACGTGGTTAGTATGTTGTTAATCCAGTGTCGGATATATTAAGGCTTACCGCGAAGATGTATTGCAATGTCCGTCTAAACGGATTAGAGCACTCGCAAGGTAATAAACTAGACGACTTAATTACAGAGTAACTAAAAAATAAGAAAAATCCCCGTCCCCAGCTGCACGCGGTTGCATAAGAGGCGTATGA